>NW_026589137.1:10838643-10864700 GCF_907164565.1 Psammomys obesus | reverse complement strand
CTGGGCAATCGGGAAATAAAGACAGCTCTCTGTGACATTGAAGGCAGCCTGGTCTACATAGTAAGTTCCAGGCCAGCCAAGGCTGCATAGTAAGACCTTATCTCAAAACAAAATTCATATATGATTACTGGGATGTAGCTCACATTTGAACAAAAAAAGAGACTATAAACACATGTGAAAAAGTAAGCAATCACAACAGGCAATGATGTAATAGCCACAGAGGTAAAATCAACAAGAAACACAGGCCAGAGAAAAACTATCATGTGTAGAAAGGAGAAGGGCATAGCATCCATGGTCCTGGCAGGTCATCCAGATAAGCGGAGTCCTCAGAAGCAACAAGCACATAAGCAGGAGCATCCAAGAGAAAAAGGAGACTGGAGAAATGGGAGTGGGAACAGGAAAAAGACAGGCAGGCTTCTAGCCTTAAGAAAATAGGCTGTTAGCTAGGCCACAGAGGAGGACATTGTAACCAGTCTGGAAGAGACCTGATAAACTAGGGTCAGATGGAAGGGGAGGAGGACCTCCCCTATCAGTGGACATAGAGAGAGGCAAGGAGGAGATGAGGGAGGAAGGGTGGGATTGAGAGGAAGAGAATGAGGAAGGGAGCTACAGCTGGGATACAAAGTTAATAAACTGTAATTAATATAAAAATATAAAAAATATAAAAAAAAGAAGAAGATAGACTGTAAGGTCAGAAAACTAGGTAGCAAGATGACAGGAAG
The DNA here is from genome assembly GCF_907164565.1 of Psammomys obesus. NCBI lineage: Eukaryota > Metazoa > Chordata > Mammalia > Rodentia > Muridae > Psammomys > Psammomys obesus. The sequence continues at coordinate 10,863,978 of NW_026589137.1, read as the reverse complement.
AGACAAAGTTGACATCCCAATGTTGATTATTCACAGAAACAAGACACAAATACCAGAAACAAATACAATATAGTAATATATATAGTTCATAAATTAATACTCTAGATTTCAACATTGCTGAGAAAAAATTTCAAAATTACTTTCACCATGAAATGTTAAATAGTTGAGGTGACAAACTTGTTACTTTGCTTGATGTTGTCTTCCCAAACTGTCTTTTAAAACAACAGTGTCATTTTGTATACCATAAAGATATACAATTGTATTTGTCGGTATTTTTGTTTCATTGGTTGGTTAGTTTTGGTTTTTGAGACAGGATTTCTCTATGTAACCCTGGCTGTCCTGAACTCACTTTGTAGACCAGGCTGGCCTCAAACTCACAGAATTCCACCTGCCTCTGCCTCCCTGAGTGCTGGGATTAAAGGTATGTGCCACCACTGCCAGGCTTTATTTGTTGGTATTTTTTTAAAAATCAAAGACTGGGGATTTTTGGAACCAGCACTTGTTTCTCAGGCAAGTTCCATAGGCTCATGAGCTTCATTTACCAAGGGCAACGATAGGGTAACAACCACACCTGTCTCCAGGCCCAGGTTCAGAATTGAATGAGATCCTCTGTGGAAAATATTGAGCCCTGTGATTGGTACATGCTAAGTGCTCAGTAAATGTAAGCTAGTATTCTGTTGCCTTGTCTGACACTGAAGCGCCTTCGCAATAGCTCCCTAATTTGTGGCAATGAAAACAGCAGCCTTTGTGGTTGTTTATAAGTTACAAATTCTCATTCCAGAGAAAGCAGTCATTAATATTCTTACCACTGCTCCTTACCAACAGCATCAGCAGCTGAGCTGTATCTAATGTGAACAATTTAATGTAATTTCTGTCAGCATACACATAGCCAGCTTTCAATTACTCACTCTAATGGAGAATATCAGAGTCCTGGGTAATTCAAAATTGTTCAGGACCCAGAGTCTTCTGTTAGGCTTAGAATGGTCTGAATGATCTTCGCTTGTACTTTTGGATCCCTTCTTACTTCAGCAAATCATGAATTCAGTTTCCATTCCCTAAACATAGGCAATAAAAATGCAAAGAAATAGTCTTGTGGAAGGGGAACTCAAAGATCATGACATCAAATTCATTGCAAGTGAAGGCAGGATTTGGGATACATTTTTGCTACTAACTCTCAAAATTAAAAACAAGTTTAAAAAAAAAACATGTGGGAAATTTGTTAAAATTCTCATTCACAGAGCCCACCCTTAAAATTCTGATTGAAGGACTCTGGCATGGGGTCCAGAATACTTTCCATTGTAATTAATTAAAAAACTAAGTGCAAGGCAGACAAAATGGCTGAGCAGGTAAAACTGTGTGCCATGCAAACCTGATAACCTTACTTTGGTGCCCCAGAAACCACCGTGGAAGGAAAAACTGGTTCGTGAATGTTGTCCTCTGATCTCTACATGCACACTCTGGCACACACATGTCTGTACTAGCATACACCACACACACACACACACACACACACACACACACACACACACACACATAGCATATAACATTAGGGGCAGGAGATTTAGTGAAGGGCAGAGTATGTTTAGTATACATAAAGCTCTGAGTTTGAACCTGAGCACTTAACAAAAAGCACCATAGTATTAAGTTATCCAATTTAGCTGTTTTTATGAGCACAGATCTGTTATTGGCAACAGATCTCTTGACATTTTTCATCTTGCAAAAGTGAAACTTTATGCTCATTTTTTTTCTATTCTTTCTTCAGTCCTTTGAAACAGGCTTTCTACTTTATTTTTTAGTAGATACTTCATATGAATGGGACAATACAAAATGTGTCACTTTGTGATTTGTCAATTCCACTAAATATAATATCCTTGTAGATTTATCCCTATTCTAGCATGAGACATGGTTCCCTTTTAAACATTTATTTATTTATTTATTTGTTTGTTTATTTATTATAATTTATTCACTTTGTATCCTGTCTATAGCCCACCCACCTTCTCACTTTTCCCCCTATGCCTATTCCCTAATCCACTGATAGGGGAAGACCTCCTTCCTTCTATCTGACCCTAGCTTGTCAGGTCTCACCAGGGCTGGCTGCATTATCTTCCTCTGTAGCCTGACATAGCTGCACCTCCCAGGGTGAGTTGATCTAAGAGCCTGCCACTGAGTTCATGTCAGAGACACTCCCTGCCCCCTTCCTAGGGAACCTATGGGCTTCATCTGAGCAGGGGTTCTAGGTTATCTCCATGCATGGTTCTTGGTTGGATCAGTCTCAGAAAAGACCCCTATGCCCAGATTTTTTGGGCTCTGTTGGTCTCCTTGAGGAGTTTCTGTTGCCTCCAGGTCTTTCTATCTCCCCCTTCAACCATGAGGTTCCCTGCAATCTACCCAAAGTTTGGCTATGAGTCACAGCATTTCTTTTGATACCCTGATGGATAAAGTCTTTCAGAGGGCCTCTGTGGAAGGCTCCTGTCCTGTTCCCGGTCTACTCCTACTTCCGATCTCTATTCTGTTTGCCTTTCTGAGTGAGGTTTCAACCCCTTTTCTAGGGTCCTCTTTGTTGTTTAGCTTCTTCAGGACTATAAAATATAGTTTATCCTATATTATATGGTTGATATCCACTTATAAATGAGTATATACAATGTGCATCTTTCTGCTTCTGGGTTACCTCATTCCTAGGTCTCACCATCTGCCTGCAAATTTCATGATTTCTTTTTTTAATTGCTGAGTAATATTCTATTGTGTAAATGTAACACAATTTCTGTAGCCATTCTTCAGCTGAGGGACATCTAGGTTGTTTCCAGATTCTGGCTATTATAAATAATGCTGCTATGATCATACTTGAGCAATTGTCCTTGTTGTATGGTTAAGCATCTTTTGGATATATGCCCAGGATTGGTATAGCTCGATCTTGAGGTAGCACTATTCTTAATTTTCTGAGAAAATGCCAGATTGATTTCCAAAGTGGTTGGACAAGGATACATTCCCACCAGCAATAGGAGAAGGCGCCCCTTTCTCCACAACCTCTCTACCATGTGTTGTCACTTGAGGTTTTTATCTTAGCCACTCTGATGCCTGTAAGGTGGAATCTCAGGGTCCTTTTGATTTGCATTTCCAGGATAAATAAGTACGCTGAGCAATTTTTAAGTGTTTCTCTGCCATTTGACATTTCTCTGTTGAGAATTCTCTGTTTATCTCTGTACCCCATTATTTAATTGGATTACTTGACTTGTTGCTGTTTAACTTCTTTAGTTCTTTATATTCTGGTTATTAGTTCTCTGTAGATGTAGAGTTGGTAAAGATCTTTTCCCAGTCTGTAGGCTGTCATTTTGTTCTAATGACAGTGCCTTTTGCTTTATAGAAGCTTTTCAGCTTCATGAGGTCCCATTTATTGATTGTTGATCTTAGAGCCTGTGCTGTTGGTGTTCTGTTCAGAAAATTGTCTCCTCTGCCATTGAGGTCAAGGCTCTTCCCCACTTTTTCTTCTAACCAGTTTGTGTATCTGGTTTTATGTTGAGATCTTTGATCCACTTGGACTTTATTTTTGGGTAGGGTGATAAATATGGGTCTATTTGCACTTTCTACATGTAGAAAATCCAGTTAGACCACCACCATTTGTTGAAGATGCTATCTTTTTTCCATTATATCGTTTTGGCTTCTTTGTCAAAAATTTAGTTTCTGTAGGTGTGTGGGTCTTCAATTTTATTCCATTGATCCACCAGACTGTTTCTATGTCATTACTCTGTAATTTTTATTACTATTACTCTATAGTTCAGCTTGAGATCAGGGATGAGATACCTCCAGAAGATCTTTTATTGTACAGGATTGTTTTAGCTATTCTGTTTTGTTGTTGTTGTTGTTGTTTTGTTTTTCCGTATGAAATTGAAAATTGTTCTTTCAAGGTCTATAAAAATTGTGTTGGCTATTTTGATGGGAATTGTATTGAATATATAGACTCCTTTTGGTAGGATGGCCATTTTCACTATGTTAATCCTACTGATCCATGAGCATGAGAGATATTTTCATCTTCTGTTATCTTCTTCAATTTCTTTCTTCAGAGCCTTGAAGTTTTTTTCATACATCTCTTTCACCTACTTGGTTAGAGTCACACTAAGGTACTTTATGTCCTTTGTGGCTATAGTGAAGGGTGTTATTTCCCTAATTTCTTTCTCAGCCCATTTGTCTTTTGTATACAGGAGGGCTTCAGATTTTTTGACTTAATTTTGTATCCAGCCACTTTGCTTAAGGTGTTTATCAGCTGAAGGAGTTTTCTGGTTGAATTTTTGGGGTCACTCATGTATATTATCATATCGTCTTCTTCCTTTCCAGTTTGTATCCCCTTGATCTCCTTTAGTTGTCTTATTGCTCTGGCTAGGACTTCAAGTACTATGTCGAAGAGATACAGAAAGAGTGGGCAGCCTTGTTTTTTCCCTGGTTTCAATGGGATTAATTTAAGTTTTTCTACATTTAGTTCGATGATGGCTATAAGCTTTCTGTATATTGCTTTTACTATGTTTAGGTATGTGTTTTGCATCCCTGATCTCTCCAGACTTTAAGCATGAATGGGTGCTGAATGTTGTCAAATGCTTTTTTGGCATCTAAGGAGATGATCATGTGTGTTTTTTTTTTCTTTCAGTTTGTTTATATGCTGGATTACATTGATGGATTTTTGTATGTTGAACCACCCTCGTATGCCTGGGATAAAGCCTACTTGGTCTTCTTGAATGAGATCTTTTATGTGTTCTTGGATTCAGTTTGTTAGTATTTTATTGAGTATTTTTGTGTCAATGTTCATAAGGGAGATTGGTCGGAAGTTCTCTTTGTTAGATCTTTATGAGCTTTAGGTATCAAGGTGACTGTGGCCTCATAAAATGAGGTTGGTAATGTTCCTTCTGTTTCTATTTTGTGGAATAGTTTGAAGAGTATTGGTGTTAGCTCTTCCTTGAATGTCTGGTAGAATTCTGTGCTGAAACCATCTGGCCCTGGGCTTTTTTTGGAGGGGAAAATTTTGATAACAGCTTCATTTTCTTAGGGGATATAGGACTATTTAATTTATTTACCTAATCTTGATTCAGCTTTGGTAAATGGGATCTATCAAGAAAATTGTCCATTTCATTTACATTTTCAATTTTGTGGCATATAGGCTTTTGTAGTAGGACCTAATGATTCTTTGGATTTCCTAAGTGTCTGTTTTTAGTCTCCCTTTTCATTTCTGATTTTGTTGATTTGGATAGTGTCCCTCTTTCTTTCTGTTAGTTTGGCTAAGGGTTTGTCTATTCTGTTGATTTTCTCAAAGAACCAGCTCTTGGTTTCATTGATTCTTTGAATTGTTCTCTTTGTTTTTTTCTAATTTACTGATTTCAGCCCCGATTTTTATTATTTCTAGCCATCTACTCCTCTTGGATGTTTCTGCTTCTTTTTTTTCTAGTGCTTGTATGAGATGCCTCGAATTTCTTTATGAAGGTACTTAGTGCTATGAACTTTCCTCTTAGCACAGCTTTCATTGTGTCCCACAAGTTAGGATAAGTTGTACCTTCATTTTCACTGAATTCTAAGAATTCTTTTATTTCTTTATTTCCTCCCTGACCCAGTTATCATTGAGTAGAGAGTTGTTCAGTATCCATGTGTGTAGGCTTTTTGCTATTTCTGTTGTTGTTGAAGTCCAGCTTTAGTCCATGGCGTTCTGATATTACTTAAAGGTTTATTTCAATCTTCTTGTATCTGCTGAGGCTTTCTTTGTGCCCAACTATATGGTAAATTATGGAGAAGGTTACATGAGGTGCTGAAAAGAAGGTATACTCTTTTGCAGTGGGGTGAAGAGTTCTCTAAACATCTATTATGTCCATTTGATTTAAGACCTGTGTAACTGTCATTATTTCTCTGTTTAGTTTCCTTCTCAATGATCTATCCCTTGGAGAGAGTAGGGTGTTGAAGTCTTCCACTATTAATGTGTTGGGACCAATGTGTGATTTAAGCATTAATGTTTCTTTGACAAATGCAAGAGCCCTTGTATTTGGTGCATAGATGTTCAGGATTGTGATGTCCTCATAGTGGATTTTCCCTCTGGTGAGACTGGCGTCCCTCTCCACCTCTTTTGATTAATTTTGGTTGAAAGTCTGTTTTATTAGATATTAGGATGGCTACACCATCTTGCTTCTTGGGTTCATTTGCTTGGAAAACCTTTTTCTAGCCCTTTAATCTAAGGTAGTGCCTATCTTTGTTGCAGAGGTGTCTTTCTTGAATGCAGCAGAAAGTTGGGTCCTATTTCCACAACTAATCTCTTAGTCTGTGTCCTTTTATTGGAGAGTTGAGACCATTGATGTTAATAGATATAGTGACCAATGATTGTTAGTTCCTTTTATTGTGGAGTTGGTGGTGATTGTATGTTTGTGTGCTTCTTTTCTTTTGTTTTTTTGTTTGTTTGTTTGTTGTTGTTGAAAGATCCCCAGAGGGTATCTTCCGTCAGAGAGACCCCCTCCCAAGGAACAACGAGTCCATTCGGATGCAAACAGCAAGAGGCTTTTATTTTGATACACGGGTACCCAGGGCGAAAAGTCATTCGGGAGACTTCCGCGCCCCCTAGATGGGAAGCTGGGGTTTTTATAGGGTTTTAGAGCAGAAGCACTGGTACAGAAGCAAGAAGCATGGTTACAGGGGGCTGATTGGTACGTTTTCATGAGACCACGATTTGCGTCAAAGTTTGGCAGGGGCACCAAGATTCCAGGAACTGGGTGGTCAAGGGGGCTATCATGACCCCTTGACGTGGCCCGCCACCTGTTATTTTGTTTTTCTCTATCTTAACTGAAACAGTCTCACAGATATCTATGAGGGTGATTAACACAAACTGTTTTTAGTATGACTGGGGCAGCCTGACCGCAGATATCCCAAGTGGGTGACACAGCTAGGATTTCTCAGTAATTTTCCAGTTTCTCATCTGGCCTTTAGAGTTTTATAAAACAGTGGTGTCTCACAAAATGGCGTTAGCTATGTTTAACTTAGGGTGAGGCAGGGGTCTTTCAGTTGTTATTGTGTCTTTATTCGTGTTTTCTTTGATGTAGTTGATCTTGCTGGGTTGGAGTTTTCCTTCTAGTATCTTCTGTATGGCTGTGTTGCTGTGTAGATATTGTTTAAGTTTTGTCATTAAATATTTTGTTTTCTCCATCTATGTTGACTGAAAGTTTTGCTCGATATAGTAGTCTGGGTTGGCATCTATGATCTCTAAGCTTCTGCATGATATCTGCCCAGGCCCTTCTGGCTTTCACAGTTTCTGTTGAGAAGTCTGGTGTAATTCTGATAGGTCTACCTTTATATGTTACTTGACCTTTTTTCCTTGCAGCTTTTAGTATTTTTTTCTTTGTTCTGTAGATTTAGTGTTTTGACTGTTATGTGACATGAGGAATTTCTTTTCTGGTCTAGAATATTTGATGTTCAGTAAGCCTGTTGTATGTTTAAGGACATCTCTTTCTTCAGTTGGGAAATTTTTCTTCAATAATTTTCCTGAATATATTTTCTGGGGCTTAGAGCCTGGAATCTTCTTTTTTGTCTATTCTTATTCTTATTCTTATTCTCAGGTTTCTCTGAAGGCCGCAAACTGTTTGGCTGCATCTTCCTATATTTCTTCACGGATGGCCATAATCTGCTTGTCTTTAACTTCCTCCATTTCTTTACGGATAGGCATGATCTGTTTGGTTTTATCTTCCTCTAATTCTTTACGTATTTTATTTGTTTCCTCTATTATCCTCTTCATCAGCATAGATGTAAGGTCATCTTGATTTTCTATTATGCTGCGTTCTCCAGGGCTGTTCGCCCCTGGATGGCTGGGTTCTGGAGATGCCATATTGCTCTGTCTTTTGTTGGTTGAGCTTTTACGATGACCTCTACCCATTGGGCTGTTTTAGGTGTTGGCTGTTAGTTTCTGTGCTTCCTGGAGTCCTGATGTAGGGAGAATCCCCTTGGCCGGAAGATGATTTTTTTCTGAAGGAGGCCTCCTCTGATTTTTGGGTATGGTCACTGTATGGCCAGTGTTTCTCAGGAATTGCCACTGCTCACCTCAGGTGTATAGACCTGAGTAGTAGCTGTGGTCTTTGTTAGGCAGGGGGGCTCTCCTCTTACCAATAGAAGTTCTCAAGATAGCTGCCCCACTTCTGGGTTTCTCGTTATAAATTTAGTGAGCTGCTACTGTTGTTACAGTTTTCCAAGTACAGTCCTCTTGAAGAACCTGCTGATTCCCTAGCTGTGGGGTTTTCTCCCAACAGGGAAACTCAGTCTGCTATCCTGGGGCACACAGTTCTGTCCAGGAAAGTGAGAGTAGCGCCCAGCAAGTCTCTGGGCCAGAGGCTGAGTGCTCCACTCTGGGCCTGGAGAATGTGCACCTAGGTTGAGTTGGCGCCTAGGAGCACTGCTCTGGTCTGGAGGCTGGTAACTGAGGGGTCCACTCTGGTCTGAAGGCTGGGTGCCTCACTCTGGACCGGAAACTGTGTGTCCCTGTCTGGGATGGTGGCTGCGGGCACTGCTCTGGTCCAGACGCTATGGGTGCAGCCCACAGGCACAGATGCCCGCCTGTGGCTCCGCCTTTCTGGCCGTTGGGGGTCTGGGCGTCTGCCTAAACTGGGTAATTTTCCCGAGACCTTTTCAGGGTGATGGTATCAGCTGAGTGCTCTGAGGTCAGACCAGCCGTTTCCCTCCCTGTGGGTTTGCACACGACAGTGAAACTCAGTCTCTGGTGCCCTGGGACCCACAGTTCTGTCTGAGGCGGCGAATCAAGAGTGCAGGCAGGGCTCTGTGCAGGCACCTGGGTCCCCGGCTCTGGCTCCGGGCTGGCTCCTGGGGCTCTCGCAGAACCTGAGTCTTTTCCAGGGGATGTCTGGGTGACCTAAGGTTGGTCCCAATCGTTTCCTGCTCCGTGGAGTTATCTCTCGACTGGAAAAATCCAGTCTGTGATATTGTGGTCCCATAGTTCAGTCTGGGACAGTGACCAGATCACACTGGCGTGTGGCTCTGGGCTGGCGACCAAGCACCTGGCGGAACCGGGATCTCTTCCACGTTAGTCGGGTGAGTTAAAGCTGATTGGATCCCCCACCGTGGGGTATCCTCTCACCTGAGAAACACAATCACTTGTGTTTTATGGCCACGAGTTCTGTTTGCTGGTCACTGTGCCGATCCTGCTGTGCTGCTGCTCAGAATGAGAGTCCTCCCGGTGCTGCCCCGCCCCCCTATTCTCAGGTTTCATATTTTTATGGCGTCCTTGATTTCTTGGATGTTTTGTGTCTGGAACTTTTCCAATTTAATTTTTTCTTGGAGAGATGTATCAAGTTCTGCAATTGTATCTTTAGCACCTGAGATTCTCTCTTCCATCTCTTGTATTCTGTGGTGACGCTTACCTTTTTGGTTCCTAATCTCTTCTCTAAGTTTTCCAGCTCCAAGGTTTTCTCTGTTTGTGTTTTCTTTATTGATTCTAAGTCTGTTTTCATGTCTTGCACCATTTCCTTTATCTGTTTGACAGTGTATTCCATGATGACTTCTATATTTTTGTTCATTTCTTCTTTATGTGCCTTCCTGTGTTTCAGCTGCAATAGAATATCTGTTGATTTTTGGAGATTCTGGTGAAGCCATGATGTCATGGTTTTTGTTGCCTGCATTCTTACAGTTACCCTAGCCATCTGATTGTCTGTAGCCTTGACTGTAGACTGTCCTGGAGCCTGTATTGCAGACTGGATCCACCTGTCTCTGGAGTCTCTGCTATATTCATTGTCTCTGCTCGCTCACTTTTTGTGACCCAGGTATGTCAGGTAGCTGGAGTACAGGCAGAAAGATCTCTGAGACTAGAGCTGCTCCAGTTTCCCACAGGCTTCCTTAAGATGGTGGAGAATGGGATTTGGGTCCTAGGCCTGGCTCAGCTCCCCTGTGGTCACTGGTGCTGGCATCATTGTTTCCAACCCAGGTGGGCTAGGGTTTTGGGAAACAAGCAGAAAGATCTTGAAGCCTAGAGCTTCTCCAGTGCTCCTTCTTGGGGCAGAAGACAATGGAACTTGGGTCAGGTGCTTAGCTCAGTTCCACTGGGTTCTCTGTCTGTGTCGGGCTCGCTGATTCTGGCCTATGTGAACAAGGTTGCTGGGGCACTGGCAGGTAGATCTCTGTATCTGGAGCTGCTCCAGTGCCCCACAGGCTTCCTTAAGATGGTGGGGAATTTAACTTGGGTCCCATGCTTAGCTCTGCTCCACTGTGTTCACTGTCTTTGCTGTGTTGGCTGATTCTGACCCAGGTGAGCCAGGCAGGTGGGGAGCAGGCCAAATGGAGCAGTGCCTCCCCCACATTACCAGAATGTATCCCCTCCACAGGAAGGTGAGAGTGAGAGCCACTAGGTGCTGAGATCAGAAAGATGTCCACAGTATGTTGAGTATGGTCTCCCAGGTTTGAAACCAGGAGCCGCTAGTACCCAGAAGGCATCTGCAGGACTGTGAGAGTGGGTGCCCAGATTTGGAGTCTCACTCTCAGTACAGAAAGGTATTTGCTCCACAGCAGTGAGAGTGAGTGCCCAAGGTCGGAGCCACCAAGTGCTGTTCCCAGGAAGATATCCAGAGAAAATGGGCTTGGGTGGAAGGTGGCCTAAAGCTGCGGGGTCAGAGCCTAGCGAGCTGCTGTAACAGGTCCCAGGAAAGTATCTAGAGATTGTGGGTTTGGGTGGATGGGTGGCCTAAGGCTGCAGGGTAGGAGTCCCCACCACACTCCCTACATGTGTCACTGCTGCAGGTCCCAGGAAGATATCCACAGATGGTGGGTTTAGGTGAGTTGCATAAGGCTGCAGGGACAGAGCCGAGAGAGCTGCCGCCACCGGACTCAAGAAAGTATCTACAGATGATGGGTTTGGGCGGGTGGCCTAGGGCTGTGGCAGTGCAGGGTGGAAGCCCAGGAATTTTTCCTGGTATTAGCCGGGTGGCCTGAGGATGGACCTTCGAGTATCCCTGTGGATTCTCTTCTCCCCTGAAAAACACAGACATCGTGGGTTTGAGGTCCACAGTACGGCCTGCTGGAGTCACCCTGCTCTCACTGCTGAGCTGCTGTCCAGAAACCCTTCCTGGTCAGCGCCGCCATCTTGGATCTCCTTTCCCTTCTTTTTCAATGAAGTAGCAGGAGGTGCACATAGCTGTTGTGCACACTGGTAATCTCAGTTTTCTCGGAGGCTAAGGCAAAAAAAATTTGAAAATTTAAAACAGGTTAAGTTACATAGAAAGATGCTGTCTCTAAATATCTGGGTCTGTTAAGGTAGATTGGGCTCAACTAGTAGAGTGCTTGCCTGGCGTGCTTGAAGATCTATGTCTGATCTCTGTCACTGCATGAACTATTATACACCTGTAGTCCTAGCACTTCAGAGGTGGAGGCAGGAAGAGCAGAAGTTCTGGATCATCTTTAGTTGTATTTGTAGTTCAGGGCTTTCTTGGGCTTCATGAGACCCTATCGCAAAATAATAACAACAAAATTCTATGTATCATAGGCTGATATTACACTTGTAGTATTTCTATCTCAGTCTCTCAGAGCGCTATGATTATTAATGTGTACTGCCATGCCCAGCCTCCTCTAGTTTTCTTCATTTATCCATCAATAGCATGGTTTTCATTTCTGTTTTGCTCTTTTTTTTAATCTAGTGCTGGGAACTAAACCCTTACACACATCAAGCAAGTGTTCAACCACTGGGATACCTTTAGGCCAGACGTGCTTTTCCAGTAAACACTCTGGTGTACTTGTGGATCTCATGCCAGACTTGCAGAATAATTTTTTAAGAGGGAGATTTGATCATTTGTTTATTTTGTTTTATATTGTTGAACAAGATGCAGAATAATTTTTAATTTTCTCTTTTTGGTTTGTAGAAACCTTCTCACCTCTCTGAGGTGAGAGTGAGACTGTTATGTTTGTGGTCACTCTGTTTGTGGCCCTGGAACTCATATGGTCTCACTCATGGCACTCTTCTAGCCTTCGCATCCCAAGTGCTGGGATTATAAGTGTGAGCCATCATATGTAGCTTCTGTTTGAATAATTATAAAGACCACTGATTTTAAAACTTAAAGTGCTTTTACATGACAGTCTGGTACCATACTCCATTTTATAAATGGGAAAGCCAAAGTTCAAAAAAGGGAACTAATCTGCCCCACAACATTAAATGAATAGTAGAATGAGCAATAGGACCTAGGTCACCCAGCTCTTCACATAATTCACTAGGAATGGTTGCTAATGAATCTGAGGCATTAAGTTAAGAAAGAAAGGAGAGAAATAGAGATGGCTATACAGAAGACCAAAAAAAAAATAATCTTGGATGTGTACACAGTGGTAGGATGAGAGAAAGAAAACTTATCACAAACAGCAAAAGTAGATGAAGTAAAATATTTGGATCTTAGCCCAATCTCTTCAGAACCTGCCAACTCAGCATTTCTCAGATTATTATCTACACACCCAGGTCCATTTGGCAACCTAGGAATAATGAGGATTCTGAACATTCTGATTTAGTAGGGTTGAGTGAGGGTTTATGTTTGTGCAATATTTTTAGAAGGTCCCTGGGTAGTTCACAGTCAAATCCACAAATGAAACCATAATGAAAACCACTTGTCTAATTTTCTAAAATCTTGGGGGTTAGTTGCCAAACAATTTTAAGGAAATATCGAAGTCGTTTATAACTCAAATTTTCCCTGTTGAAAGATTACAGACCATGGGTCCCTGAATAGAGTTTGACATCTTATGAAATGTTTTAACTGATCCTTCTGTAAACAAATCATGGCATTTACAGGAAAATGAAAGAAACTGGAAACCATTATATTAAGCGAAATAAGTGTGACCTAGCAAGACAAATACTGCATGTTTTCCGTTACCTATAGAAAACCTAGGTTTGAAATTAAGTACTAGTGCATTTGCATTTATATATGCATGGGTGTGTAGGTCAAAAGGGATCATGACAAGGTAGGAAGTGACCTTAAGAGAGGTGAGAAATATGGTAGTGGAACATTTATGAAAAAAAAAAAAAAAGCAGGGGGTACTAACTGGGAGAAGGAAGGACAGTGAGAAGAGAGAAATTAATGAGAACAAAATATAATGGCATATATGTATGACGATGATGAAACTCATGTTTACACACTAACTTAAAATTAATGAACAGAAAATAAAATGGATCTTTAAAAGAAAAGTAGGCTGATCTAGCGAGAACATTCCGTTGCTAAAGTGATTGTCATACAGCATGTGAACATGCGTTCGATCCTCAGAACCCTCACAAATAGCTAACTTTTAATCCCAACACGTGGGAGGCAGAGGCAGGCAGATTTCTGTAGTTGCAAGGTCTGCCTGATCTGCATAGTCAGTTCCAAGGCAGCCGGGACAATATAGAGAGACCCTATCTCAAGGAACTAAATAAATAAATGGATGAATGAATGAACAAACAAACAGACAAACAAACAAGTAAAGCAGGCAGAGAGCATGCTGTTGTAATTGGTGATTAATATTTACTATTGATTTATCTTCTGGTAATGCTGCTGTTAATCCTAAGCAGCTGTATACCCAAATCACCACACAGACACTGGGTTTATTTAGTTAACCTAGAGCACAATGCTGGGCAATAGCTACTCCATCTTAAACCTCCAAGCCCTCATAGTTTCCTAACATTTAGATTTCCCACATTATACTTGCTTTTTGTGATATCTTAGGTCCAATCCATCTCTCCATGTAGTTCCAAGATCTCTCCTCCAGCTCTGCTCTCCAAGCCTCTTCACTCTTTCTCTCCCACTCATTTCCTGCCCTCTAGCTCTTCCTCGCTTTCCTGTCCTTTGGCTCTTCCCAGCTCAACAATGTGTTTAGTTGCTTTATTTGAAAGTTTACACTAAGTTGAGACAGGATGCTTAGAATGAGTATCACAATGCAATATACAGATTGAAACCAGAGAGTGTGTGTGTGTGGGGGGGGGGGGAATCAGCATTTGAATGAACAAGAATAAGGTGTATACATTTCAAAAGAACATTATACCAACAACATGCTCTCATAATTCCAGCACATTGGACATAGAGATAGGTGGATTCCTGGCATTCATTGATCAACCAAACCAACCAAAGCAGTGAATTCCAGTCCAGTGAGAGAATTTGTTTCAAAAAACAGAAAGATGGGCTGGGTTGATAATATGTGCTTTTAATTCCAGCACTAGGAAAGCAGAAGAAGGTGGATATCTGTGAGTTCAATGCCATCTTGGTCTACATAGTGAGTTCCTGGACAAGCAAAGTTACATAGAGAGACCCTGTCTCAAAACACCAAACAAACAAAATCCAAGAAGATAGATAGCTCCCAAAATTGACCTCTAGTCTCTACCCACACAAACATGAGCTCATATACACATGTGTGCACCCAAAAATATGCACACAAATAAAAACAGATTCAGCCCTCAAACCTGCACCCTAATAATACAAACCATTAATCTACAAAATGTGTAAAGAGACATATGATATTTTTGTTAGTATCTGCTGAGTGTTGGAATTATGGTTTTTTTTAATTTTTTATTAATTACACTTTATTCATTTTGTATCCCCCATTAGCCCATCCCTCCTCCCCTCCTGACCCCACCCTCCCTCCCCTTTCTGCATGCATGCCACTCCCCAAGTCCACTGATAGGGGAGGTTCTCCCTTTCTGATCTTAGTCTATCAGTTCTCATCAAAGGTGGCTGCATTGTCCTCTACTGTGGCCTGGTAAGGCTGCTCCCCCCTCAGGGGGAGGTGATCAGAGAGCAGGCCAATCAGATTATGTCAGAGGCAGTCCCTCTTCCCATTACTATGTAACCCACTTGGACACTGAACTGCCATGGGCTACATCTGTGCAGGGGTTCTAGGTTATCTCCGTGAATAGTCCTTGGTTGGAGTATGAGTCTCTGGGAAGTTCCCTGTGTTCAAATTATCTTGTTCTGTTGCTCTCCTTGTGGAGACCCTGTCCTCTTCACTCTGCCCAACAGTTGGCCATCAGGCTCAGCATCTGCTTTGATAGTCTGCAGGGCAGAGGAAATTATGTTATGCACAACCATACCTGGTTTCTAAAACATATCCATCTTAATTAGGTAATATATTTTTTGTAAAATGCAACATTATAGTGTCTTTGGATATTATTTTGTATTTCAAAAAATATTAGCCTCATGGGTAAACTAATCTTTTAATTACTATTGCTGTGAAGGGACATCATAACCAAGGCAACTTATAAATGAATTGCTTAATTAAGGGTTTGCTTAAAGTTTCATAGGGTTAGTACATGACTATCAAGGTGGGGAGTATGGCAGCAGACAGGCATGGTGCTAAAGCAATAGCAGGAACAGTAGCTGGCAGAGTTTATATCCTGATTTGCAGGCAGTCAGAAAGAGAGACAGTGACAGAGAGAGAGACAGAGAGACTGAATCTAGTGTGGACTTTTAAAACTCAATGCTCACCACTAGTGACAGACCCTCTTCCAATAAGGCCACACTTTCGAATCCTTCCTAAACAATCCACTAACTGTGAATCAAACATTCAAATATATGAGCCTATGGAGGCCATCCTCATTCAAACCACCACAGTAACTATCAATTAAAATGCATTGACTTAGGTGCTTTGAAGCTGTGACTTGGGAAACTGATGGGGATAATTTGAAATCTATCCCTACTTTGACAGCAATTTCTTCACTTGTACAGCACTGCTGTTCTCTTAGTGTGGCTTCCCAAAATGAAGATATGATTCCAGGCAGTCACTTATACTGTCATGGTGAAAAGTCTCTTGGGATCCCTGTATAAAGGATTTGTAGGATTTCCAAATTTGGCCATTCAGCTGAGATCTGAGATGATATATATGAAATGTACATTTCCATAAATCTGCTTCAACACAAAAAATGCCAGGGCCAATTCATACACCTCAACTAGCTATGTTCCCGGAGAGGGAGGGTGAGTGCTGTTTATGCACTTCAACAATTAGTACTTTGGATTTATTAGGGTACAGAAGTTGAGGGTTTAACCCAATTTTCTTCTAACAATCCACTGTTTTCTGTCTGGAAGGCCTGTCATCCTCCATTTGCCACTAGAGGGCATACAGTTCAAAATGATTCCTTGGTCTTCCAAATGGCTTACAACACAAGGTTAACATCGTCATGTAAACATTGCCATCATAATTTTTAGACACATCAATGTATACAACAGTACACTCTGAATGTTTTTTTGTTGTCTTACTGTTTATAATATATACCAACAGAAATAAAGCCAGAGCTTTCTTGAGATTATGAAGGAAGGGGGAAAGAATGGTGCCTTTTCTTATTACAGTGACCAAATGCCTGAGGAGAAACAACTTAATAGAGGTGAAGCTTATTTGGACCCATGCTTTGAAAGGCTACAGTTCATCATGGTGCAAAAGGAATGATAGCAGTCATTCTGTGGCAGAGAGATTATGTCACACTTAGGTGTTCACATTTCACCAGGAGAAAAACAGAGAGGGGGAGAGAAGGTCAGACTCTAAACCTCAAGGCCCAACCCACTCAGTAACTTCTGGCATCTATGCATCACTTTAAAAGTTCTGCAATCTTCCAAAACAGCACCACCAGCTGACACACGAGCCTGTGGGAAGCACTTCACATTCAAACCATAACAAAGCAGAAGGAGAGATTGTTATGAAGCTTATAAGAATTTTAGAGGAGTTAAGGATACACACACACATAGTTTAAATTGTAAAGATTATTTCATTGGTATATATGTGTTATCTAATTGTATACTTTAAATATGTAATTACATTATAGTACATTTGCTGTTTAAGGAAAAAATGCCTTGCTTTTTAACTTAAATATGCCTTTTTCTTATTTTTTTCATTATGCATTCATATAATATCAATATGTAGCTGTAGCTGGCATGGACTTCATGATTCTTTTGTCTCAGCATCCAGGGAACATGCCTTATGGATATGTGACACCACACACACACAAAAAAAATCCCTGTTTTAAAAGAATACAGGACAATGAGGGAAGACAAAAGGAGAAAAGATGTACATAGATGAAAAAGATAATAATAGCCCATAAAGAAAGAAATGGGCTGGAGCTGGATGACAAGAACTAATGGGACAGGTTCTTTTTTTTTTTTTTCTAATAACAGGCAAAAAGATGGAAGGTACAGGTGAAAGAGAAAGGATCCCAAAACTGAGAAGGGAAAACTAAGTCAAAGGGAGAGGAAGGCACAGAATCTCAGGGACAGAAATAAAATGTGAGGCATGTTATAGAAACGTTGCTGCAACAAATTTATATTAGATGAGGGTGCAGAGACTGAAAAATGGACAGAGCCTAGGAGAAGATGTGTAGAGGTGGGAGCTGAAAGGAGAAAGTAGAGATTTGTTATCAGATGTCCTTGGTTGCCTCATCTGGCTCAATCCTCCTCCCTTTCTATTTGCCTTTAAAAACATTATAAAGGAAGGGAAGAAGGGTAGGAGGGAGGGGAGAAAGGAGAAAAAGAGGAAGGGAGAAGCAAACATAGGTCTGGGAGGTAACTCAGTGTTAAGCCTGACAATCCGAATTCAGTCCCTGAGATCCACAAGATGGAATGAAGAATGGACTTTCACATGTTTTCCTCTGACCTCCATGTGTGCATGTACCACTCCCCTTACACAAATAAATAAATATGTGTGTGAGACCAAAAGAAGAAAAAAGCATTGTTTAATTATCAAATCCCAAATTCCAATCCATGAAGCACAGACTCACAATGCCTTACCTATGTTTACTGTGAGTATGCATTGTTAGTATTTAGGCAGCCTGCTTCTGAGTCGCCTAGTAACCTATGATGTCATCAATGTCATAATGTGTCTCCCGCCAGGTCGTCACACCTGGCAAGTGAGGTTCAGTTGCTCCACAAAATGACCAACCTGCCACTTTGTCTCTCTCTTGCACTCTTACTCTCTTGCTCTTCCCCTCTCTTGCTTTCTCTCCCCTCTCTCTGTCTGGGTTCCTCCTCTTCCCTCCACGTCTCTCTTTCTCTTACTCTCTATCTCCATCCAATAAGCCTCATTGGATTAAGATTGGTTGTGTGCATGGCTTTTTATGTAAATACTAACATTTGGTGCCGAAACCCAGGAGAGTTCTTTAGTAATGTTTAGACATGCTAGAACCCTTCTTCATATGCCCTCCCACAACAAATCTTTCTTTCACACCCTCATCTCCTGCTCCATTAGTGATTACTTAACCTGCCACTGCGGCCACCACACACATCTGTCCCACTACTGATGGCTGCTCCAGCACGTGTGTGGCCCGAAGCTGAACTTTTTCTCGAGGACACCCTCATCTGCTCCGGTCTTTCACAATCTCTAACTTGCTTGTGCTGGACTTCATTGTTAGGTAAGCCAGGACTTGGAACCCACCTACACAGCATGGAGGGTTTTAAAACTGCCCTCAAATGGCTTTAAATCTTGACACTGCCTCAGGCCCCCCAAGAAATCAGATTTTAAATTTCCCACCTTACTTGTATGCTTACTTGTGGAGCAGGGTTTTTGAACTGCGCTGAAACCTCCTCACCCGTGCCACCCACAGACAGGCCCTGGGTCCTGCAACCCTGGTTTCATGGCCTCGCACCACACATGGCAAATTGCCATGTTGATTTGGGGATAAAGAGAGTAGAGCCACGGCTTCACTGCCATCTCCACTAAGGGCAAGCACGTGGTTTCACTGCCATCTTAACTTAGGGCAATCAAGGGCAGCCACATGATTGGCAGCCACCTTAGTTATTTAAAAAGAAAAAAGTTTGCAATGCCCCATCCTGCCTGGGTATAGCCAAAAGTCAACTTCATCAGGTAACTGTTTCAAATGCAGCCGGGAAGGACACTGGTTCCACAGCTGCCTCAACAAGCCATAACTACCTGCTGGCAGACTGGCCTCTAGAAGTCAGAAAGCCCATGCAGGCTTGTCCTCTGTGCCCAGCCATGGAGACTCAACCAGCACAAGAGCCACAGACACTTTCAGCCTTCAAGCTCCTTAACCTGGCAGAAGACAAATGCCTTCAAGATTCAGGGGCCTCTACCAGCCTTGCCAAGCCCAGATAATATTGCAGGTCTGTTTTAACCTCACAATCGTGTCTCACGGTCATATTGCCAACTTCTGTGTTGAGAGACTTCAGATGCTTCTCAATTCTCTTCATATGCAGAAGACCAGGCCATAAGCCTCACTTTTAGATTTGCTATTGTCAGGCCCAGACAGTCTAGTTTGCTATCAGACTCAAAAATTAGGCCTCAGATGTAACATTTTACCATCCCTTTAGCTAAAGGACAATAAATGTTCATAGCTGTCTCACTTATGTCTAATGGTAAATATCTAGACACAAAGGCCTAAGGATACAAAGGTTTAGTTATAAAACTTAAAAGAAAATGTTTGAGGGTCTAAGAAAGTGTTTTAAAGTTGGTAAACGCAAACTTAAAAATTGGTTAAGCTTCCCTTCCATAATGTGTAATCATACTAAAAGTTAAGATCAAGTGAGCTTTTGTCCTTTCTACTTCAGGAAAGATTTCTGCCTTTTCAGAGCTCACCTTAAAGAGTGTTTATACTGTTAACACAAAGTTGTATGTCTACTGCCTTTTCTACAATGCATATTTCAGTGCATATTACATGTTTAATGTAATATGCCTAATGCTAATATGTCTAAAGTGTTATCTCCTTTGTAAAACTTAAGAAGGATTCTTGTAAGCTGCAGGAAATCCACCCGAATCCACCTCTCAGGTCAGTTGGGCACCAAATAAGTACTGTACCTATTGTCTATCTCAGTGGGTGGGGTTACTCCCCACCTTTTCCTGGTCTTGAGACTCCTCTTTCCTGGCTACCCAAGCATCCACACATCCAACACCAGCAGATTGAGGAGTTCGCTTCCATGGTCGGCATAAACGTTCCCCTTTGTCTGAGAGACTGATGAGTATCTCTCCATTTCACCGAGGAATGCAGATACTCCCCCTTCTTGTCGACCCTCACACAGATGCCTTCGCTTGAGTGGATAATCTTTTCTTTTTGCCAACACGGTCTCTGGACTTTTCCTTTCCTCTTGCGTGTCAGACACACCATGGGAAAATTCTAGTACTAGAGAGCCCTGTCTCCCAGGAGTCTTCCCTGTGGGACCCTGGCACTGCTTGTGATGACCTGCTTTGCCACCTTGTGCCCACATACCTATGGTTCTCCTGTACTTTGTGGGGATACCCCAAAGACTGGCAGTACTGAATTTCTCTCTTCACCCATGAGAATTGCATCTTCCACCATAACCCCAGGCTCCCCTCTGGGATGCCTCCTAGATAATTTCACATTCATACACAGAGCACCCACTTTAAGGGACTCTAGGCTTACATGTTTTTGCAACAAAACTTGGCCTCAATTTCCTAAGTTGACAGATCCGAAGCAAAATCTTTTAAATTACTATCAGCAATCAGGTAAATGGAGGTTCCTATGTTCAAGTCTCTTCTTCCATCTCTGTTCGCTCTCCCAAAAAGTTTCAAACATACACCTGAAAGTAATGTATACCTAAAATAATTTTTTTCTGTAACCTTTAACTTTGTCTTCTGCCTATATATACGTTCCAGTATCCCGCCAGACACAGGTGTTTCCTACATCCAAGACATGGCCAAAACAGCTATCCACAGGTGTTCCAGTCTAACCTCACAGACTGTGCTAAGTTGGACCTGCATCTTCACTCCCAGCCATGGATGTTCTCCCAGACCCTGGATAGCATCAAAACAGCCTGTTCTTCCTAGATTTGGCCAGCATTTCAGGCTTTTGACCTCCCTATCACCACCCTAGTGTCAGCAGGAAGTAGCTAAAGGTGATTGGTTTCTTTGCCTGTGATCCACTTATTATCAACAAAAGGCTAAACTGGTGTGCTCCAGGACCAGCAGCATTCCTCAGTCCCTACCTGCTGCTGGGTATGGCTGGCAACT
This sequence comes from Psammomys obesus, assembly GCF_907164565.1. NCBI lineage: Eukaryota > Metazoa > Chordata > Mammalia > Rodentia > Muridae > Psammomys > Psammomys obesus. Next base: position 10,843,068 of record NW_026589137.1, on the reverse strand, counting down.
CCACCTTCTACCCTGAACTTTTCAGGGCAGGGACTTCCTCTCCTCCTCACCATGTAATCTGGACATTTTGGAGCTCTTACTTTTTCCCTCTCTCTCTCTCTCTCTCTCTCATCCCCTTGCCCCTTGCATGGTGACCAAGAACTGCTTCGAATGAACCTACATTTATATACTTTAACTTGCCTTACATGAGAAGCAGCCCAAGCTCCTCATTTTTTAATTAAACCAAAAGGAAGGAGTGTTAGTATTTAGGTAGTCTGCTTCCAGGATGCCTAGCAACCTATGATGTCATCATGTGTCACCAGGGAGGTATTCACACCTGGCAGGAGAGGTTCAGTTGCTCCATAAAAGGACCACTCTGCCACTTTGTCTCTCTCTTGCTCTCTTACTCTCTTCCTCTTCCCTTCTGTTGCTTTCTCTCCCCTCTCTCTGTTGGGGCACCCCCTCCCCCCACCATGTCTCTCTCTCCCTCTTTCTCTCTTTCTCCATCTCCATCGAATAAACCTCATTGAATTAAGATTGGTTGTGTGCATGGAATTTTTATATGAATACTAACATATGTGCTTTGGAACTTCAAAATTGTTTGGATTTCCGAAATCCAGTACAAACATATACCAAACATACTGAGTCAGATCTGGGGCAATACCTAAATATAGAACATTAATATTTTCCTGCAAAATAAATGCTTTGTTCTATATTATGAAATATATGAATATTATATGTAGCCTCAAGGAAATTCTAGTTAAGTTTGTCATGGTCCCAAAAGATTTTTATTAATGTGAACAGGACATGCTGGTGCACATCTTTAATCTCAGCACTCAGGAGGTAGAAGCAGGTAGATGTCTGTGAGTTTGAGGCCAGCCTGTCTACATATTGAATTCCAAGCTAACGAGAGCTGCCTCAATCACATCTCAAAAAGAAAAACTTTTAGACCAATTCCTTTAAAAGCTCTTAGCTTCCAGAGCCTGTGCATACTGCTTATGTCTTGTTTTTTAAGTAAAGTCATGGGATTTTGGTGTCTGTCCTTTAACTGTTGATACGTTTTTGGATGTAGGTTTGAAACATGCATTTTAAAAATATTTGAATTGCTTAGGTTCTGAGAGGACACATGGCACAGGACTGGGTTTGTAGCAGACTTCCAAACACCTGTTGAACTGAATCAACTTGATTTAGCCTTCCTACACTCACTTTTGTTAATCTTAACTTCAGAAAAGCAACAGATGCTCTTCTGACTGGGGAAGTTAATCTGGCTATGAATATAAAGAAGGAGTTAAGCTAGAATCCTGGTTGTACATAGGAAAAAGCCATTTGTTCTTTTATTCATCAATTTAACAAATACTTTTAGATGTTCCTAGCACTGCAAATAACTGAGAAGCTGCTGGGAGCACCATGGGACCAAAATTCTCTCCTTGTCATTGAGAGATCCGTAGTCTGGGGATGTGTTAAGACAGTATCTCAAAGCAACACACACCTGTGATCCCAGCATTCAGGCAGGCAGGAGCAGGCAGATCTCTGTGAGTTCAAGGCCAGCTTGGCCTACAGAGAGAGTTCCAGGATAGCCAGAGCTATACAGAGAAATCCTGACTTGAAAAACCAAGCCAACAAAGAATATTATATCTCAATGGTAGAATGCTTACCTAGTATATGTGAGGCTCTAAGTTCAACTACCAGTAACACAAAAAAAGAGAAATCCCTAGTCTGATGGAAGAGACCAGTTGCTCACATACATCTTTCAATGAAATAATAGTCTGTGTGCTAGAGGAGGGACATTGAGAGAAGCAGGAAGTCTAAGCATATGTCCTCTCCACCTCACATATGGCATGGGGTTCTCAATAGAAGAACCAGGGTAATGCAAGTCACATTACTTGCAGGGTAAAGAAAGTCACTGCTTTACCATCTAAAGTAGTAAGCTGGTCTCCCTGATTCCTAGTTTAGGGAGTTTAGAGGTTCTATAAGTTACTTTCCTGAGGCATTGAGAGCTTCCTCTGTAAACAAAGAGAACACCATAAGGCTATGTTAGGTGCCTTCCAGTGCTTAATGAGCATCACCTTGCATGGCCCACTGGGGCAAAGGGTCATGACATCCTAAAGGATACTTTAAAACATTGCTGAGAGACCCTGATGTAGATGGTCCTGCCTCAATAACCTCCTTCATCAAAGAAAAGGGCTTTATCTAAAACATGTTGAAATTTCTCAGTGACTGGGAGATCTTGGTTAACCTCTTCTTTCACCTAGGAACTATGATGAAGGCCATTAGGTTATTCATCTATAAGAATAACAAATGAGTTGGCATAGGTAAACTTTTTATGTTTTAAATGTTTTGTTATTAATTTTAATGTATGTGTATATATCTGTGTCTCTGTGTGTGAGTATGTACACCTGAGTCCAAGTACCCAGGGAAATCAGAGGCACTGGAGTTCTGGAGCCACCAGATATAGGTTCCCAGAATCCAACTGCAGTCCTCTACAATAATAGTACCCATTCTTAACCTCTGAGCCATCACTCCAGCCCCAGAATGTAACAGTTTTTAAATGCAAAGTACTTAGCACCTGCCTTAGCAGAATGCTGTCATAGCAGAATGATGGAGGTGGAATAATTTAGAAAGGGAAGAAGTTTACTTTAGCTCCTAATTCTGGAGGCTGAAAGCCTAAGACTGCATTGATGGCATGTAGTGATGGCTGGGGGCTGCTTCCTCCTGTGGTGAAAACTATGAAAGAGAAGTGTTGCTTTCCAGCAAGCTGATTTTATGAACAGATGAGAATCCAGTCCTCTGGGATTAAGAATTTACTTCCCTGAGGATTAACCCAGTTTAGGGAAGCAAACATTAATTCCTCCAGAGGGTGGCGCTCCTATGACCCAACCATCTTTTATGGGTCCCAAAACCTTTCACCTTGTTATACTGGTGGCCATATTCCAATTTGGCTTTGGGAGAGGACAAGTCACATTCAAACCAAAAGAACACTCACTCAGTGTTGGCAGCTGTAATTTAGGTTTGTCTCCTGGCCAATGAATGCTGCTGTTGTGCCCAGATCTTAAGGTTCCCAAAAGCCACCAGGAGCCAGACCACATATGCAAGAACGAAGAGCTTTACTGGGGCTTAAGCTCGGTCTCTCCACCATCACCAATGCAGTGGATCAGAGAGGAGAGCCCCAAGCAGCTGCACGGCAGAGTTTTTATTGGGGTTTCAACAGGAACTGGGAATTCCCAGCTTAGCAGTTACATGATTGAATGACATTCAGCAAGGGCAAGCTTGTTACAAAGTGATTGGCTAGCTAACATAACATTGAGCCAGCTATCTATGGACTTCAGGAATGTTTGGTATTTTCTGTGCCATGAAATGTTCTCCTACAAGGTCGGTGGGCTGCCCAGCACAGATGCCCCAACCTGAGATAAGATACCTTCCCATTCTTGTGGTTATCCTCACGCTGTTCCTCTGGTAGGGAATTCTATGAACTTGTTTCTGGAATTGATGACCTATGACCTAGTTCCTGGTGACTTTTCGGGGTGTCAAGCCTGGTTATCTCATTGCAGTTTGAATGAAGTCTACAGTCAAGGAGCTGAGCTTTTATTTGGGAAGGTAGTCCACATAGAGACCCGTAAATCTCATGAAGCTATCCTAGTCTAGAGAAGGAAGCTGAGACAAGAATGCCCCCTCTGCTTCCAGCCAATTACATTCAGGAAGATCACCAGTGAGGTCCTTGTGTTAAGTCTGAAATCACTGCAGGGAGACCACCACTGACATATGCTACTGGCAAGAGTGTTTCATTTAGAGTAAACAAGAAACCTGCATGCAGGGAAGAGCCACTTGTAAAAAAAAAAAAATGGTAACCAACCCTGGACAAAGGCGTGCAGGCCTTTTTATAGGAAACTAGGGGCATTCTAGCAAAGGCTTCTTTCAAACTTTAAGTTCTGTGACCAGCTACCATTGGTATTACTGAGCCTTCTTTTCTTTCTTTCAAGACATTTTGGTTTACACCCTTGGTAGGTTTCTCTTCCCTGTGTTCACTCCATGGTAAGTACTTTGTCCTCCATCTCTCTATATAGTGCAGCTGATCCTTGGAATTTTTTCTCCCTAGGACGTCTCACATTTTCCTACAACACTCTTTCTCTCTAGCAATGTTTTTCAACAGCATTGTCTCATTGAACCCTATTCCAATGACAGTAAAATTCTCTAGCCCTAATTGCTCTTCTGAGCTACAATTGAAAGACCCCTGCCTCACCCTAAGTTAAACATAGCTAATGTCATTTTGTGAGACACCACTGTTTTGTAAAACTCTGAAGGCCAGATGAGAAACTGAAAAATTACTGAGAAATCCTAGCTGTGTCACCCACTTGGGATATCTGTGGTCAGGCTGCCCCAGTCATACTAAAAACAGTTTGTATTAATCACCCTCATAGATATCTGTGAGACTGTTTCAGTTAAGATAGA
>NW_026589137.1:10781544-10838243 GCF_907164565.1 Psammomys obesus | reverse complement strand
CTTCTGTACCAGTGCTTCTGCTCTAAAACCCTATAAAAACCCCAGCTCCCCATCTAGGGGACGCGGAAGTCTCCCGAATGACTTTTCGCCCCGGGTACCCGTGTATCAAAATAAAAGCCTCTTGCTGTTTGCATCCGAATGGACTCGTTGTTCCTTGGGAGGGGGTCTCTCTGACGGAAGATACCCTCCGGGGATCTTTCACAATAGCCATAGAACTGGGTAGCAACCGGACATTTCCACATAGAAGTTTTATAAGCATGTCAAACTCTGCATTGCTCTAATTAAACATACCCTTCCTACTCCACCTACACAAACAAAAGCCATTATTCCTTTTTATGTGTTCATTATCTACCTCTCCCATGTCACATCCAAGTATATAATACGCAAATAGTTCTACTTCTAGAATATAAGCTATTTCTATCACCACCCCATTCTAGACTTCTGTCATCTTTCACTTGTAAAAGCTTTCTCTCTCTCTCTCTCTCTCTCTCACTGTGTGTGTGTGTGTGTGTCTTTGAAATGTGATCTCATTGTTTAGTCACAGCTGGCCTTGAACTTGAAATTTACCTTCCTTGGCCTCCTAAGGACTGGAATAGAGATATGTGATATTATGCCCTGCTCTTTTAAACAGATCTCATTTCTTCCTGCTTTTCCATTTCCCGTCTTTTTTTTTTATACTAAAACCAGAGTTTTCAGAAAAGGCAAAAATAATCAGTTTAAACTAGGCCTAGTGGCCCACATCTGTAATTCCATAACTCAGGAGGCCGAGGCAGAAGGATCAGGGATTCAAGGCCAGCTACATAGGAAGTTTAGTGCCAGCCTCAGGAGACACTGACTCAACCCCTGGCTCCTCTCTCTTTGAAAAAATAAATAAATAAAACTCATTCCATTGGTTATACTATTTTGACAATGAGGCTGGAATATAGCTCAGTAGTACAATGATTGGCTAGCAAGCATAACACTGATTTTTATCCCTAACAACAGAGAGAGAGTGTGAGAATTTGTGCCTCAGTTTATAAAAAAAATTATTACATCTCATATTTATGCAATATTTAGTGTCAGCCATTCTTTTAGGAACTGAGACCCAGAAACAAGTGTGTATGTGTGACAGGGGTTTAACTGGATCATTCAGCCTTAGTAGAATATTGACAGGACTGCCCGAGTCAGGAACGCAATTGTAACCTGAACAAGAACTACTCAGATAAGCCACTTCTGGATTCCTGACCTTTAGATACTGAAAGAGATAATAAGTTGTTATTTCAAGATACCATCTCGGGTCCAGGCAAGATGGTTCAGACAGTAAAAACATTCTGCCAAGACTGCCAACCTGAGTACAAGCCTCAGGACCCACACGATGGAATGAGAGAACCAGGTCCCACATGCTGGCAATAGCATCCACATACTTACACAAATAAATAAAGGTTAACAAAAAATGTTGTTGGGTGTGGTAGTACACAGATCTGATCATAGAACTCAGAAGGCAAAGGCTGCTCTGGTCTAGAGAGTGAGCCTCCCCATCTCAAAAACGACAACAAAACAAATTGGGGAAAAATATATCATACAGCAAGAGATAAGTCATTTGTCAATATACTCTGTTACTTAGAACGTTATTCACGCATTCATTTATTCATTTCACGCAACAAATATGGAAAGAATGCAAATAAATACTAGTCTTTATGCTGGTGGTAAAACTTTTTTTTTTTCTCTGCCCATACACCTTTCTTTTACCATGACAGAAATCAGGAACTATTCCTTAATGCTCAAAGGTAACATGACTTGTGTTTCCCTGCTTTTACACTGCTGCAGACACTCTTTACTCTTTTTTCCAGCCTGTCAGTTTCTCATTCTTTCTCAGTGTTGGGCTCCTGTATTGCATCTACACTTTTTTTATTTTTATTAATTACAGTTTATTCACTTTGTATCCCTCTTGTAGCTCCCTCCCTCCTACCCTCCCAGTCCTACCTTCCCTCCCGCTTCTCCACCCATGTCTCTCCCCAAGTCCACTGATGGGGTAGATCCTCCTCCCCTTCCTTCTGATCCTAGTCTATCAGGTCTCATAAGGAGTGGCTGCATTGTCTTCCACTGTGACCTGGTAAGGCTGCTCCCCACTCAGGGGGAGGTGATCAAAGAGCAAGCCAATCAGTTCATGTCAGAGACAGTCCCTGTTCCCATTACTATGGTACCCACTTGGACACTGAACTGCCATGGGCTACATCTGTGCAGGGGTTCTAGGTTATCTCCATGAATGGCCCTTGGTTAGAGTATCGGTCTCAGAAAAGACCCTGTGCCCAGATTTTTGGGGGTTTGTTGCTTTCCTTGTGGCGCCCCTGTCATCTCCAGGTCTTACTATCTCTCCCTTCTTTCATAAGATTCCCTGAACTCTGCCCAAAGTTTGGCTATAAATCTCAGCATCTGCTCTGATACCCTGCAGGGTAGAGCCTTTCAGAGGCCTTCTGTGCTAGGCTCCTGTCCTGTTCCCTGTTTTCTCTCTCTTCTGATGTCCATCCTCTTTGCCTTTCTGAATGAGGATTGAGCATCTTAGCCAGAGTCCTCCTTCTTGATTAGTTTCTTTAGGTGTACATATTTTAGTAGGTTTATCCTATATTATATGTCTATATGAGTGAGTATATACCATGTGTGTCTTTCTGCTTCTGGGATACCTAACTCAGGATGATCTTTTCCAGTTCCCACCATTTGCCTGCAAATTTCATGATTTCCTTGTTTTTTATTGTTGAGTAATATTCTATTGCGTAGATGTACCACAATTTCTGTATCCATTCCTCAACTGAGGGGCACTTAAAGAAATGTTCAACATCCTTAGTCATCAGGGAAATGAAAACCAAAACGACCCTGAGATTTCACCTTACACCCATCAGAAGGGCTAAGATCAAAAACTCAAGTGACAACACATGCTGGAGAAGATGTGGAGAAAGGGGAACTCTCCTCCACTGCTGGTGGGAATGTAAACTTGTACAACCACTTTGGAAATCAATCTGGCACTTTCTCCAACAATTAGGAATAGCGCTTCCTCAAGATCCAGATATACCATTCCTAGGCCTATATGCAAAAGATGCTCAACTATACAACAAGGACATTTGTTTAACCATGTTTGTAGCAGTTTTAATTGTAATCTCCAGAAGCTGAAAACAACCCAGCTTCCACTCTTAGTAACTCTTAGGACCAACAAAATGATGATGCGCACAGAATTTATATGAAAGAGGTTTATTAGATGGAGATGAAGAGAGAGAGAAGGAGCGAACAAGACATGATAGATGGAAAGGAGGAGCACGCCCCGACAGAGAAAGGGGAGTGAGCAGGAGAGTGAGAGAGTAAGAGGGCAAGAGGGCAAGAGAGAGACAAAGTGGCAGGCAGATCCTTTTATGGATCAAATGAACCACACCTGCCAGGTGTAGCTACCTGGCGGGCAACATATGATGACATCATAGGTTGCTAGGCAACCCAGAAGAAGGCTGCCTAAATACTAACATTCCCCCCTTTTTCTATAATTGAAAAATGAGAAGCTTGGGCTGCTTCTCATGTAAGGCAAGTTGAAGTATATAAATTTAGGTTCATTGGAATTAGCTCTTGGTTGCCATGCAAGAGGGTAAGAGAGAGAGAAAAAAAATAGCAACAAAATGTCCAGATTACATGGTCAAGAGGAGAAGGGGAAGCCCCTGCCCTGGCAAGCTCAGGATAGAGGGTTGCCAGTAGAGAATTGCCAGCCATGCACTGCAGCAGGTAGGGACTGGGGAATGCTGGAAGAACCTGGGGCAACTTGTCCTGGGCCTGAAGCACATCATTCAAGCCTTTTGTTAATAATAAGTGAATAACGGGCATAGATTCTCTTCCAGCTACATCCTGGTGATACCGGAGGCACTGTAGGGAGGTCAAAAGGCTGGCCAAGTCCAGGAATAACAGGCTGTTTTGATGGTGTTCCGGGTCTATGAAAACAACCATGGCTGGGAGGAAAAGTGCAGGTCCAGCCTGATGGAATTCTGTGAGATCAGACTGGAACACCTGCGGTAGCTGCTTTGGTACTATCGTGGACGCAGGAAACACCTGGGTCTGGCAGGATACTGGAACATATTTATAGACAGAAGACAGTTAAGTAGGTTATGGAGAAAATTCTTTAGGTATACATTTAAAACTTTTGGGAGATCGAACAGAGATGCAAGGTTTGGATCAAAGAGACATCAACATGGGAACCTCCATCTACTTAAGGAACCCTCCATTTACTCAATCATTGACAGTAATTAAAAAGGCTTTGCTTTGGATCCGTTATCTAAGGAAATTGAGGCCAAGTTTGGTTACAGAGGTGTGTAAGCTTAGAGGCCCTTAAAGCAGACACTAGGTGTAGAAATCTGAATTTCTCCAGAAGACATCCCAGAGGAAAATCTGGAGGAACAGACCAATGGATTATTCCCATTGGGCAGGTAGGAGTCAGTGACCTGTCAAGGCATCCCAAAAGCAAAGCTTGACTAAATAGATTGGTACAATCTGTTCTCAAAGCTGGTCCACATTGGCCAGAGACCAAAGGCACAATTGCCCATAGCAGACACAGTTTACCTAGTGCTAGGATTTTTGTAGATGCAGGAGAGAGGGAGGGAAAGAAACCATGCCAGTAGAGGGGAAAATCTTACCCATGGGAGAAGGAGGTCCTACAGGAAGGGTTTGGATGTAGGTTGGCAAGAGCAGTAGGAAATTTTTGCACCAAACAGAAGTGAAGACTCACCAAATGGCTGGTGTTGGGTGTATGAATGTAGCAATTGGTAGCCAGGAATTGATACCAACCAGAAGGGAGGCCTCACTAATCAGCTGGTGTTGGATATAGGAATGTAACAATCAGGTAGCCAGGAAAGGGAAGTCCTAAAAGTAGGGAAAGGGGAGGAATCCTACCCCCTAAATAGGCAATAGGTGCAGTACTTATCTGGAGCCCAACTGATCTGAGAGGTGTATTTCTTGGAGCTTAAAAGAGTTGCTTTTAAGTTTCACAAAGGAGATACAACTTTAGACATGTTAGCATCATAATTGTAATTTGCAGTGAAATATACATTATGGGAAAAGGCAGTAGGCATACACATTTATGTTAACAGCATAAGCATTCTTTAAAGTGTGCTTTGAAAAGGCAGAAGCCTTTTGTGAAGTAGAAGGGATAAAAGATCACTTGATCTTAACCTTTAGTATGATTACACATCTTGAGCTTGGAACCATGATAGTGGGTGGTATAGAAGAATGTTTTTGTATTAGAGTTAGATTAATTAAGTCAGAGCTCTACTGCTAAAGGCCAAAGCTCTAGACAGTCAATATAACAGTATCATAGCAACAGGAGGAAATATTCAGCATTTTTACCTATTTAATATACTTTAAATCACCTTAGACCTTACAACCTTTATAACTTGCATTTACCAACATGAAAACACTTTCTTAGACCCTCAAACATTTATAACTTATATTTGCCAACCTTAAAACACTTACTTAGACCCTCTAACATTTTTCTTAGGCTTTTGTGTCTAGTTATTTACATGAGACATAGGTGAGACTGCTATGAACATTTATTGTTCTTTAGCTAAAGGGATGGTAAAAGGTTACATCTGAGGCCTGTTTCTTGAGTCTGGCAACAAGACATATTGTGTCTATGCCTGACAATAGCAATTCTTGGACTCAAGCTTAAGGCCTGATCTCCTGCACATGAAGAGAACTGAAAAGGCATCTGAAGTCTCCCAAGACAGGAGTTGGCAACATGACCGTGGGGCCCGTGTGTGAGGACAAAACAGACCTGCAATTGTTACTTTAGGCTGGGCTATGGTAGTGAAGGTCACTGAATCTAGAAGCCATTTGTCCTCCACCAGGCCAAGTAGCTCGAAGGCTGGAAGTGTCTGTGGCTCTTGTGCTATTTGAGCCTCCATGGCTGGGCACAGAGAATAAGTCTGCATGGGAGCATTTTGACTTCCAGAGGCCAGTCTGTCAGCAGGCAGTCATGGCTTGTTGAGGCAGCTGTGGGACCAGTGTCCCCTTTAGCTGCATTTGAAACAGTTACCTGGCAGAGCTGACTTTAGGCTATGCCCCAGAAGGATGGGGCATTGCAGACCTCTTGTTTTCTGTGAGGGAATCCCAACAATCTCAGAGCAGCAGCCAAGGTCTGAAGCATAGTTTTTGCTGTATATGAGCCTATCGGGAAGATTCCTCTATTATCTTTACCATCTCCTGTACAGTGACTCAGGACCATCCTCAACTGTTTAAGTAAGCAATGAGACCGTGTCTGCATCTTTAGAACTATAAATATATTTTTGAACATGTTTTAAAGGACTTGTTCATCTATAAGATGACTGACTATTAACTTGCATTTGTTAACCATTAAATATTAGGAGTTTAAGTTTTGTCCCTGTTAAGTTGGAGCCTTAAAAGTCATAAATATAGTCCATTAACGTGAGAGTATAACAGGTTTCTGTATGCTTTAGTATATAAAAAGTTCATAGCTTATAAAAGTCTAAGGCTATACTATAGATTAATAATATTACCATTTTTAGAAAACAAGACCAAGCATATTTTAACCATTTGATAGTGAAGATATAGCAAAATGACCAAGTTCTAGCATTTAAAAAATGCCTCTAAAATTAATAGATCTTAATTTAATTTAGAGTATTGGTAAAAACTTGTACGTAGTAACCCGATTTATGAGTTTTGAAACCAACAATACAGTAGAACGTATAAAGCAATTTTAAAATTACATTTGAATTTATTATAGCAAACGTATCAGCTGGAAAGCCTAGTGGTGAATCTGGATCATAGGCTGCTTATGGCAGGAGAAACAGCATTTATTAATTTAGGAATTGATAAAGACATAGGCAGTTAGATGTACATTTTAAATTAGCTTAATTTGAATAGACCTTCAGAAATTTGAAATTTGAAAAATTTTATATAAAAATTATTTTGAACGATGGTTGAATCATATATATTGTAAAATGTAACTTTGAATTTTTATAAAAATCCATAACAATTTAAAATGAGACCCGTTGCTGTCCCAGTCCAAAAGGAGACAAAACAGAGGATCAATCACAATCAAAATTGTTCATACCATGTGGTCACCTTAAGGCTTACAGGTTAATTTTAAGATTTTTTTTTGAGAGTATATTAAAAAAAAAAAACAGAGTATATTTAGTGAGATAGCAGGCAGAGAGAAACAGACAAGACTTTGAGAAAAGAGAAATAGGGAATTGTTTTTTACTTCACAGATAGCTCTTAGTGTTGCTGGATATTACTGGATATTAGACATTTGAGTAGGGCAAATACAGGTGTAGACACCAGAGCTTTCCCTAAGAGGAAAGAATATATGTGGAAGCCATTCCTGTGAATGAAAAAGGGGAAATGGAAATGAACCATGTGTCTAGTGGTTCATCAACCAAATAGCAAGGCCTAAGAACCTCTATGCCTGGTACCAGGGTTTTATCATCAGTAAGGCCAAGTTCTTGTAGAGGGAATCTTACTCACGGGAAAGGATAGAGGTAGATAGCCAGCTTTAGAGTGGAGGTAGAAAGAAGCACAGTGGCCTTATAGGATCTATAAGAGATTGCAGTTTTGCAGCTCCGAAAACAATGGCACAGAAACAAAGTAGTAAAAAGCAGCTGGCAGTGGGGAAAACCACAGCATTTTGTTGTTGTTTGTTTGTTTGTTTGTTTGTTTTACTACAACCAAGATGGCTGCCAATCATGTGACTGCCTGTGATTGCCCTAAGTTAAGATGGTAGTGAAAACATGTACTTGTCCTTAGTGGAGATGGTTGTGAAGTTGTGGCTCCACCCTCATTAGCCCAAAATCAACATGGTGGCTAGCCATGTGATGTGTGTGGCCACAGTGGCACAGCAAGACCAGGTGCTTGCTGGTGAGATGGCTGTCCAAGCCTAGTTCAAAACTCTCTGCATGTGCATGGCACAACTGAAAACCCTCCTCTGCAAGCCAGCCTCTCACGGCAGACATGGGAGACTTAAAACCTCTTCCATGGGGCCTGAGACACCTGCACAATCTAAAGCTATCTGTGTGTGCGAAGGATCCCCAGAAATGGCTTACTTAACAGCGATAGTTTAGGAGCAGGCTGTGTCTGTGTGCGAACTGGCAGTTTCAGCATCTGGCATGAGCATTTTAGTTTTCCCAAGCTGATTCTGGTGCACCAAGAGGATCTGCCTTGTCCCGTGTGCTCAGAACACATGGCAGGACACCGAGTCTGAGCAGCTGTGAGCAGAGGGACAGGTATGAGCAGTGGGACAGGTATGAGCAGTAAGGTCAGGAAAGTTGGGAGAAAGTCTAAGTTTTAAGGCATATATAGTTGAGTGGTGGTTAGGGATAGGTAGAACAGATGAAAAATCTGTTGCAAGCATCATGGTCTGATTAAGGGGTCCTGGTGTGACAAGAGCAAGTACTACCAGCAGAGCCCTTCCCAACACAATGCAACAATGATAGGACCAATGTAATGATGATGCACACATCTTTTATAGGAAAGAGGTTTATTGGATGGAGATGAAGAGAGAGAGAGAGAGAGAGAAGGAGACAACAAGACATGATAAGGGGAAGGGAGGTGGTTCCCCAGACAGAAAAAGGGGAGAGAGGAAGAAAATAAGAGGGCAAGAGAGCAACAATGTGGTGTGCTGATCCTGTTAAGGAGAAACATAACCACACCTGCCAGGTGTGGAGACCTGGTGGGCAACACATGATGACATCATAGGTTGCTAAGCAACCCAGGAGCAGACTGCCTAAATACCAACAGCACCATGCTATCTATGGTTTAGTTCTCCATTAATGTTCAATGTGCACTGCACTCAGGTATGACATTTTTTTGTCCAATCAGATTCAGTTTTGAGTGAGAATCTTAAACTTATGAAAAATGCTTAATCACACTTATAATTATTAATTAGAATTAAGCATATACAGTATTTCCCTCCCCTCAAATTAGACAGTTTTAGCTGAACACAGTGTTGTTGGGAAAAACTGCAACACTTGGAAGGCTGAACAGGAGTGTTATGAGTTCAAGGCTAGTGTGGGCTACATAGCAAGAGCCTGTCTTTAAATAAATAAACAAACAAACAAACATACATACATACATACATACATACATACAAATGAGTAAACAGGCCAAAGCAGGAAGACCATGATTATTTCAAGTCCAACCGGGTTTGTATTTGCATAGTGATATTACTTCTAAAAAGGGAAGTTACTGAAGCTAGGTAATTACTGGGAAATAAGACAAAGAACAGAATAGATAAGGCAGGATAAAAGAAAGACTTCTTGATATAGTTCTTTAAACAGTTTTAATTTTTTGTTTTTATTTTTCAAGACAGGGTCTCTCTTTGTAGTCCTGGCTGTCCTGAAACTCTATAGACCAGGCTGGCTTTGAACTCAGAGCTCCACCTACCTCTGCCTTCCTAGGGCTCAGAATAAAGGCATTCACCACAACTGCCTAGTTTAACAGTTTTAAATTTTGGACCCTGTGAGTGCTTAATTGAATGATTAATTGACAACATTAAATTATGAGAGAAAAGTCATTATATTATTTAGCTATACATGTAAAATTTCAAACTCATTTTCTGAAAAATATTAATGTGCTTGTCCTCCAAGGATGTCTCCATTCAGAGGCTTGAACCTAAGGTCAAAGAAATCAAACATGAATGGTAGCATTTCTGCAGAAACAGTAATAAGTCTAAGAGGTCACCCCATGAGCCCTCTGCAGTGATACACACCATGCATTTCCCAAACACAGCCTCTGCTCTAATCCCCTTTGTCACCTTGCCCTGTATCAACTTGTGAGTCATACAAATGAGTTTGCTTTTGTTAATGAAAACTTGAAGCTTCTTGAATAAATTCATACAGAACAGAAATGCAAGAAGGGGCCATCAGTTTCTGAGAAAAGACAAACTACAGCCACTGATATGGAAGCTTGAACAGTTCAGATGGTGTAAGTCTCATGATCACAAGCAACTTGACGCTGTAATTCTGCCTGATAACCCTGTGCTGTCAAGTGTGGGCAGGAAACCTCACTAAATTAACGTTTTGTGTGGCAGTAAGGTGACAAGACTGCAAGTCAGAGCTTATCTCTCATGAATCAGGAGCTAGGCTGAGATGTTTCAAGAGGATTTTAGAATGATGCTTTGTGGAAACTGACCTATCAAGCTCCAGATTCATTTATTTCTAACTCTGTGGGTTTCTTTGGGATGTAGTCAGGAAAAATGTCCCTGTGTACACTCTCTCACACATGTCCAGTTATTTTGTGGCACTATAGTATGGGAGGGGTTACAAATGAGGGGCAAGATCATTAGAATGGTAAGATGACTCTGGAAAGATGGACTCTACCTTCTAATCTCTTAAAAGGCTAATGCCTTGGCAACAGCTGTACAGGTAAAGGATGCCAACTTTGAGAATTGCTTATATTGCTTTCACAAGACTCATTAAGAAAGTGTGACCTGCTAAGAACAACGACTACTGTGTATCTTTCCTATCTACTGGCTTTTGGCATTTAAGCTATATTACCCAGAATTTAAATATCAGTTTCATATCTTCCCATCAAAATAGCAACTCTAGCCAAAATTTAAATGGAAAGATATACTACATGTAAACTATATGAATTTAGAAAAGTTATGTAACCTCTCAGGACTTCAATATATTTATAAAATAGAAGTAAGTCTTGCTTAACAAGGTTGTTGTAGAGGATGTAATTGGTGAGGTACAGTGACTGCTTGGCATTCATGCAATAATTATCATTATTGTAGATACCCTTGGTTCAGAGTTAATGTCACAACTTATTAATCATGTGTCCTTGGCAAGTCACCTAATCTCTCAGAGTTCATTTTCTGTCTATGAAATGGACAACCTTATGAGGTAGGTACCTTTAAGTACAGTCAAGATCTCAGGACAATGCCTAGCATTGTAATAATATAAAAATGAAAGCTAGAAGTTGATAAGATGGCTCAGTGGTTAATAGCACCTACTACACTTGCCAAAGAGCAGAGTTCAATTCCCAGCAGTTGTGTTGGTGACTAGTGCCCTATAACTTCAGTTTCAATAGATCCAATACTCTCTTCTGGCCTCCATGGCTAGCTGCTTTCACGTGCATATTTACATACAATTTAAAATAAAAAGTAAATAAATGAAATCTCACAGTAATAGAAGAAATAATGAATAAGAAAGAAGAGGGAGAAAGAGGAAGATGAAAGAATGGGATGATAGGCATGTGGCCCAAAACCACAGGAAGACAGATTTCACTTAGACAAAGAACTTTATTTTTTTCCAAAATGAACTGTCTTCTGTGCTGATGCATTCAAGGGCATTCCCTACCTTCTGTTCTATCAGATTCAGTGTGTCTGGTTTTATTTTGAGGTCTTTGACGCACTTGTACCTGGGGTTTGTGAAGGGTGATAGATATGCATCTATTTGCATTCTTCTACATGCTGACATCCAGTTATACCAGCACCATTTGTTGAAGATGCTGTCTTTTTTCCTTTTGTATAATTCTGGATTCTTTGTCAAAACTCAAGTGTCCACAGCTATGTGTATTTATGTCTCAGTCTTCGATTAGATTCCTTTGATCAGTGTGTCTGTTTTTATGCCAATACCATGTGATTTTTATTACTATTACTCTGCAGTAGAGCTTGAAGTCAGGAATTGTGATACCCATGCAAGTTGGCTCTAGTAGACTACTGGATTCTTGAATTATTCCTAAATGCAGCCAGAGTCAATATAAAGGTCTACAATCGGTGAGTTTGCACTGACCATCTCCACCAAGAAATGCATATCCCCAAAAGAAAGCTGTTGGCCTCACTTTCCAATTAGAGAGGTAA
The DNA here is from genome assembly GCF_907164565.1 of Psammomys obesus. Lineage (NCBI taxonomy): Eukaryota > Metazoa > Chordata > Mammalia > Rodentia > Muridae > Psammomys > Psammomys obesus. The sequence goes on along the minus strand of NW_026589137.1, from coordinate 10,826,422 downwards.
AAGTATGGAGATAATCTAGTGTTTCTTTTTTTTAAAGTATTTATTATGTATGTATGTGCACTTAAGTGTATATATGTGTGCTCCACTCTGGAGCCCACAGAAGTCAGAAGGCATTAAGTACCCTTGGACCTGAAGTTACAGTCAGCTGTGAGCCACCATGTTGGTTGTGGGAATTGAACCCAATTTTTCTAAAGAACAGAATACGGTGTTTCTGAGGACTATGTATCAATTCCTATGCTAAGCAAATGACTGTACATAGTAGGTACAACTGTTATCCACATTTCATACAAATGAGAAAACTAAAACATAAAGACACATTAGAAAGTTGCCCAAAGACACACAGGTAGAAAACCACATCAAATGGAAGATTTGAGTTTAAGGCCCACAAACTTGTTTTTCTCTTTGTAAAAGATTTTATTTACTAGGAATAGCGCTTCCTCAAGATCCAGCTACACCACTCCTAGGCATATATCCAAAAGAGGCTCAAGTGCACAATAAGGACATTTGCTCAACCATGTTTGTAGCAGCTTTATTTGTAATAGCCAGAAGCTGGAAACAGATGCTCCTCAACTAAAGAATGGAAACAGAAATTATGGTACATCTACACAATAGAATATTACTCAGCAATAAAAAACAAGGCAATCATGAAATTTGCAGGTAAATGATGGGACCTGGAAAGGATCATCCTGAGTGAGCTGTCCCAGAAGCAGAAAGACACACACGGTATATACTCACTCATATAGACATATAATATAGGATAAACCTATTAAAATTGTACACCTAAAGAAACTAATCAAGAGGGAGAACTCTGGCTAAAATGCTCACTCTCCATCCCGAAATGCAAAGAGGATGGACATCAGAAGAGAGAGAAAACAGGGAACAAGTTAGGAGCGTGCCACACAGGGCCTCTGAAAGGCTCTGCCTTGCAGACTATCAAAGCAGATGCTGAGACTATGGCCAACTGTTGGGCAGAGTGCATGAAATCTTATGAAAGAAGTGGGAAATAGTAAGATCTGGAGAGGACAGGAGATCCACAAGGAAAGCAATAGAACCAAAAAAATTTGGGCACAGGGGTCTTTTCTGAGACTGATACTCCAACCAAGGATTATTCATGGAGATAACCTAGAACCCCTGCACAGATGTAACCCATGGCAGTTCAGTGTCCAAGTGGGTTCCATAGTAATGGGAACAGGGACTGCTTCTGACATGAACTGGCCTGCTCTTTGACCACCTCCCCCTGAGAGGAGCAGCCTTACCAGGCCACAGAAGATGACAATGCAGCTACTCCTGATGAGATCTGGGATCAGAAGGAAGGAGAGGAGGACCTCCCCTATCAGTGGACTTGGGGAGGGGCATGCGTGGAGAAGGGGGAAGGAAGGTGGGATTGGGAGGGGAGGAGGGAGGGGGTTATGGGAGGATACAACGTGAATAAAGTGTAATTAATAAAAGTTAAAATAAAATAAAAAATAAAAAAGAAAGTAAAAAAATATTATTTTTTTAATTATTTTTATGTGGATGTGTATAAATATGTACATGAGAACGCCAGTGCCCACAGGGGTCAAAGGCATAAGATTCCCCTGGAGCTGGAGTTACAGGCAGTTGTACATGACATGGGTACTAGGAATTGAGCTTGGATCCTCTACAAGGGAATTATGTGTTCTTATCCCTTTAGCCATCTTTCCCAGCTTCTATTTATTCTTACAAAGTATGTTATTACAAGGTTTGATGGGGCATAACTATAATCGCAGCTCTTGGGAGGTCAAGGCAGGTGGCTCTCTGTGAGTTGGAGGCCAACTAATTCTATATAGCCTATTCCAAGCCAGCCAAATCTACACAGTGAAACCTTGTTTCAAAAAAACAAAAATCATAATCTTGTGCTACAGCCTCAGAATATGGTGGCACCTCCATGCATAAATATTCTACCAGGTCACAGATTGTATCTCATGAATTTCTTTCTCTGGATCCACTCAATCTTTCTTTAGCTCTAGAGGACATTAGTAGTGGCATGTGTCTTGTTTGTTGCTTTATGCTGAGTAGCCAGAATAGTATCCAGTACACATTCAATAAATAGTTGTGGGTCTTTTCCAGCTGAGTTGAGACAGGGTCTTTCTATAGAATCAAGAATAGCATTCGACTAGAGATCCTCCTGCCTCTGCCTACTGAAGGCTGTGATTTAAATAATTATTTAAATATGGAAGAGATAACCAAAGAGAAAAAAGTCAATGGTGAGAAGAAAAGAATTTTTAATATATGAGAATTATATTTATGAACCACTTGAGAAGATTTTATACAAAAAAGAAATTGGCTACATGTCTTCTGAACAAATTCTCCCTTTCAGCTTCTATTAATTAGAGCTGATGCCAAGGGAGGAGTGCTCTTTTTATTTATGTAGTTTATATATTTTAGTGCTCTATTTGCATGTGTGCCTGCATGCCAGAAGATGGCATCATATTCCATTATAGATGGTTTGAGCCATCATGTGTTTGCTGGCAATTAAAATCAGGACCTCTGGAAGAGCTGTCAGTGCTCTTAACCGCTGAGCCATCTCTCCAGACTGAGGAGTCCTCTTTTTCTATCCTGCCAGAGATTCATAAGAGAATTGAATTTGGGATGCATATTTAGTTATTTTCATTGAAGATTTACTTTCCTAACTGCTGTGTGCTTTAGTTGTTAAGTCCCAGAGATCAGTAATTTCTGCACCTACTGTAATATAAGTGAATGGCACTCAGGATTCAGGGACATAGTCAACATCAGAAGACGTAGGCTTGTTGAACAGGGTGTGGCACACTTTTAGTCCCTACACTTGGGAGACAGAGGCAGGCAGATCTCTGTAAGTTCAAACTTAGCCTTAGTGAGTTTCAGGCCATCCAGGATTAAATAGAGAGACTCTCTCAAAAAAAGAAAAACAACAACAACAACAACAACAAAAACAACCCATAGTCTTTATTTTTGTCACTATGGTTTTTATTATTGTTGTTGTCTTTTTATTGAAAAAAGTTACACAGTAGGCTTTCTTTGTAGTTAATTTTGGTTTTACATGTACGGGTGTTTTGCCTGCCTGTATATCTGTGCACCGCGTGCATGCAGCACCTACAGAATCCAGAACAGGGTGTTGGGTCCCCTGAACTGAGGTTATAAATAGGAGTCATCGTGTGGGTGTTGAGAATTGAAGTAGGTCTTCTGGGAGAGCAGCTGATGCTCCTAACCACTGAGATAGCTCTCCAGAACCAAGACACAGGCTTTAAAATGCCCATACACTATGGAATAAGCAGCCCTTCCATGAATAATTAGTGACTGAATTTTGTTATTGGCTAAATATCTAGGTGCTTCTATTCAGTGGCCTTATCCAAACACAGCCTATTAGATTTTTAAAAGAAATACAATTACAGATCTTTCTCTCTCTCTCTCTCTCTCTCTCTCTCTCTCTCTCTCTCTCTCTTACATACACAAACACACACATACACAGACACACACACATATCCTCTTTGATTTATGGACATAAAATCAGTGACAAGCAAAAAAACTGGTCAAGCTTAAGTATTCTGGGTTCAGAAATTCTGATAACATGAATGGATCATGGCGATATTATAAGGTTGGTTCAGAAGGGCATGTACCCCATGATCTCTCATATGTGGCACCTAAAAATCACTGACCTGATTGAACTTGAGAGGATAAAAGTAGCCCCCATTAGCTTAATGGTGGGGAGATGGGTATTAGAAGGAAAGTGATTAATAAGTGTAGGCATGCAGTTCGATAGGAAGAATAACTTCTAACATTTCATACACAGTACTTCTATCATGGGCGACAACAATTAACTGAATACATAAAGATAACTAGTAGAGAAGATTTCTGATGCTCTCAACACAAAGGAATGATAAATATCTGAGGTGATGGGTGTACTAATTGCACTGATATGTTCATAACTCATTTTGGATATGTAATTAAATCTCACCCTGTGCAATATAAACGTGTAAAATTTCTGTCTTTTTCTCCACATACATATTTTTATATGTAGATTAACCATAAATGTTAAAGAACAATTCCAGGCTGACTTAACGTTAAATTACACATTCTGATGCCCTCCAACAGAGACTACCCATGGACCAGTGCACCCCAGCAATGAGCTTTGCTTTTGTGCTTTATATTCACATCCTATTTTCCAGTTAACTGATGATAGCATTGAACAGTAAGGAAATTTTTGCATTAACAATCATCAGGTCTTTGGGGTCTTTCTAAAACTTGAAATCCCTGACATCTCCTTACACAGTCTAACATGTAGCAATATTGGGCTGGGACTGTATAGCAAGCTGTTCCTTTGAACAGAGCATACATTCATTCACAGCCAAAGTCACCTCTGCCTCGTTACTCCTTATCTGCCCAGGACTGAGGCAAAGCTTTCTCTGACAGTTTATTATCTCCTCTTTCACACCATTTCATAGTACAGATAGGCATACACTCTCCAGTTTGCTAAAGAGATCAGGCTATGTTCCCACTAGATTTATTTCAGTTGCCTACCTGGCTCTTTGAGCCAAAAGACTGTTTTTGAATGTCTAATCCCTGATCTGAGAACAAAAGGAGGCTAGTCTTAAACATAAGCAAGAGTTATAGCTGCTAGCTCAGAGTGCTGGGACAACTTATCAGTCGAAAACCCCCATACTTCAAAAATAGCATACTGTGACCTGCCTGCATGAGAGTCAACAATACCAATAGCTTCCTTGCTTAAAGAGCTTGGTGGTCCATCAGGCTGTGGATAGCGCTCAGGTGCTAGAGTGCTTGCTTAGCACGCATGAATCCTTGGGGCGGAGGGGTCAGTCTTGAACCCTACATAAACCAAGTGTAATGGTGCACGCTGTAATCTCAGTGCTCCAGAAGTAGAGACAGCAATTCAGTCATCCTTGTCTATATCAGCTTTGAGCTCAGCCTGTGTTACATGAAATCCTGTCTCAAAACAAATGAATGAAGAACAACTCAAACTAACAAAACACGAACTTGGGAGGGGAACATTTTACCCTGTCATGATAGCTTCCAAGAACACCATGATCTGTGTGGGCAGCATTTTGGAAAGGGTTAGCATTGCTGAAACCAGCTTAGGATTCCTAGCAAAAGAGAAGGCATGACGATCTTGACCGCATGGTCAGCCAAAGCTCCATAGTAGGCTTCAGGCTAAATTAGGCTGCCTACTGAGACCTGAGAAAGTAAAGGAAATGATTTGTTTTTAGTTTTAAGAGAAAATGAGGGAGATCAGCTTTGCTGAAGGGAGGGCATGGAGAAATACTCAGGACCCAAGAACAGATCCAGGAAGGGCAGGGTCTACCTGGTAGGTAGCATGCCTGGTCCTATGAATGAGAGAAAGATGAAAGGCCCAACTACAAAGGAGAAAGAATGTGAGTGCCCCACCTACCCAAGCACTGCTTGGGTATGTGTAATTCACAGGTGGTATGAAGGCAAGAACTCTATAAACAGAGCCTCTTGCAGCTACCAGAGGCTATTTTTTGCTTCTCACAACATCACATGCCCAGCACACAGTGGCCCTGTTGGAATGCACAGAAAGCCAAGTGACACAGCAATTGGTAGCTCCCTAGAGAGAGGGAGGTTTTGTTTTTTTCCATTCTCAGAACACTCCACACTGGTCTTTCAACATTCTCATCCCCCAAACGTGTTGCTAATTAGCTATAGACCCTACCCTGGGACAAATTCCAGGGTTTCCACAGCAGCCAAGAAGCTGCCCAAACTAGCCTGTCCACTTCTCTCCGCCCTGCTTCTCCAGACACCAATTGGATTCTAAAACTTTCCTGGGTCTTTCATCGCTTCACAGGCCTCATTCAAGTCTCTCTCTCTCTCTCTGTGTCTGTCTCTCTCTGTCTCTCTGTGTGTATGTTTGTGTGTGTGTGTGCATCTGTCTGTCTGAATGTCTATACTCATGTACCCACTTGAATACATGTGTTTGGGTGTGATTTATTTATTTATATGTTTGTTTGCTTGTTTGTTTGTTTATTTATTAAGACAGAGTTTCACTGTATGACCCTGGCTGGCTTGAACTCACAAAGATCTGCCTGTGAGTGTCACCATGGCCAGTTAGTTTATGTTTGAGACAGCGTCTTGCTATGTAGCCCTAGCTAGTCTTAAACTCACAAGATACTCTCTTGCCTCTGCCTCTCAGTCGCTGAAGTTAAAGCCTTACACACTATGTCTGACTATTCCATCCTATTCTCTTGAGACAGAATCTCTTCCTGACCTAGAACCCATTAGTTGGTCTAGAATAGCTGGCCAGCAAGCCTGAGGTATCCTCCTGTTCAGCTCTGAGATTATAGGCATGTGCCATTAAGTCTGGCTTTCTTATATGGATCCACACTCAAGTCCTCAGGCTTGTGTAGTAAATACTAACCCAACTGAGTCATTGACCCCATCCCTCAGGCAGCTTTTTCTTTTCTCCCATTTGCATATGCATTAGGGGATTTGATTAGAATGAGCTCAGCTCTCCAAAGAAATTACACTTTTGAGTACATAGAAGAGAATCACAGCAGAAAAGGTTTGTTGTTTTGATGTTTGGAGAGTAAATAAGAAGAAAGTGCTGTGGAGGTACAAGACTTGGCATGACAGGAGGGAGGAAGTAGAAAAAGTAAAGGAAGTAGATGCAGGTGTTAAGAGAGATAAGAAAAGTCAGAGGAAAGGCTTTGCCCTCTGACCCTTCCCCTCTTTCTGACTTCTTATTCTGGCCACCTCCTCTGTGCCTTCCCAGACCTGTTTGCACATCACTGTTCAGGGGCAAGGCCCAGCTCTTTCCTCCCATTCCCTCCTACTACCTGGGCCCAGGCTGCATCTTGCTGATGTACAGATTAGTCAGATGAACACTCAACTCCCACTCCCTTCAGTCCTGGCAGCTTGCATCCCCATGAGAGTGACACGGTGGATACAAATACTTATTATCTATTTTATTTTTCATTGAAGCCAATCTTCCCAGGGTCTATGCTATTGTCTGTAGCAGTGGTAGGAACTTGGAGAGGCCACATGAATTTTTCAGGCCCCTGGGAAAGCTTGACAAATAGTAATTTACTAACACCAGCCCTTGGTTTTTCCAGTAAATTATCAGCTTCATAGATTATCTGAGGCCCCTTCTCTAAGTTGGCCTCCATGCCTCCCAGTGGGTTTCTGGGTTGTCTTTTTCCTCTGATCCCATGACAGCCTGTGAATATATGCTTAAAGAATGCAAACTTGAACATTTGCCTACGCAAAATGGAAATACAGAGGAAAATTGGATGGAGGAGGGGGAAAATCTAGTTCTTTTCTCTTGTCAGTCAGAAATGATCTGAGGCCTTTAATTGAACCCAAAAATTCTGAATGTATTTTCTATACAAAGACTAGTATCTAGGGGAGCAGTAAATTTTTTCCTACTTGGGTATTTTGGGTAATATTGTTCCTCAGGGGTCCCAGGGATCAAATAAAGTAGATGTGACTGAAATGAGAATGTGGTTGGTACATAATGAAAATAACACAGTATTGTTACCATCACAACAGTGCCTACTTACGTAGCTCTTATTATGCTAAAGTGAAATGCTTTTATGTGCATGAACACAATCATCACAACTCTAATTGGAAATATTATTAACTCTGTTTTAAAGCCAAGCCCCTTCCCCCTCCCCCCAAAAAAAGCCTAAAGAAATCGAGAGACTTGCCTAAGGTCATGTGGCTGGTATCCAGGCAGCATTAAACCAGGGGTTCACAGCCATGCCTCCCTCCGAAGATGATTCATGATACCTATATTCTGTTGTTCAAGTTTTCCATTGTTGTAGAATTTCACCCAAACTTGGTAGCTTAAAGCCAATAGCCATTTTGTTAGTTTATTCTTCTTTGGGCTGAGAATCCCAAAACACTACCACCCAATACCAAACTTGTATTGGCTTTATAATGCCTAAAGCCTCATTTGGAATAGCTCAAAGGGCTGCAACATAGTTGAGATGACTTGACTAGGGCAGACAAAAGAAGCTCTGTTTGGGGCCTCCATTTTCCTGTCTATTGGGTTCTTTAACTCTCTTTCATATTGCCTTGCTACATTAAAATTCCTCATAGTAAGGTGCTTTCATTGTATACAGATTTCTTTATAATGTAGCTAGCTGTCTTAGAAGGAAGGAGGAAACTTTCAGGCCTTATAAAACCCATACCTAGGCACATGCCATTAATCTAAACAGTGGGAAGACAAAAGAAGGTGGGTCTCTGTGAGTTCAAGGCCAGCTTGGTCTATAAATCAAGTTCCGGGATAGCTAAGGCTGTTACACGAGAGAAAACCAGTCTTGGAAGAAAAAAAGGCCTAGAAGTGAGCATGGCATCATATTTTACCATTCAAAGTAAAGTGTGAGACTAGACTAAAATCAAAGGGAAAATATAAATACAATCATTTGATAAATAGAATTGCATGCATTCAGATTTATTGAAAGAAGTAATTAATGGTGATAATCTTTGGAGAGTGTGATCCATATGTAACCTTCCCTCCCTTAAGTAGTTTTTGTCAGATATTCTGGTCATCACTATGAAAATGTGGCTACTACTGAAACCCATTCACAGGCTTGTATCCTGCTAAGTATTTCAGGACTCCAATCAGAAACTCAGCTAAGTTTCTTGGATCTCAAGAATTTACAGGGCAGATTCTGTGGGGGGGTTCCTTAATCAGGGGTTTATTTCTGCCCACTGAGACTCTCTCAGGGAAAACTAGCCCTCTTGGACAACCCATTTCCTTTAGTCACTGATAGCTACAGATGTGTGTTATCAAGAGAAGAGAGATAAAATGAATTCAGGAAGTATGAATGGTGGTCCTGGCTCTGATTTCCTGTAGGCAAGTGTGGGCAAATGGGAACAGTACAACAGGCATTCAGTTTTGAGTCCTCATATCACTTGGCTGTGTATAGAGCCAAAATAGGCATAAATACAGAGATACTTGGTTTTCTCCCCTCACCCAAAAGGATAGAGGAACTTGAATAATTAAGGGATACAAGTGCTAGGCATGGTGGCACATACTTTTAATCTCAGCACTCAGGAGGCAGAGGAAGGCCAATCTGGGTGAGTTCAGAAACCAGCCTGGTCTACATTAAAGAGCCCAAGGCCAGCTAAGGCTATGGAGTGAGACTCTGTCTCAAAAGCACACAAGTAAATAAATGAACAAGTAAATTAAAAAGTGTATACAAGAAAATGAAATCTGAGTACAGGCATAGTGGTATACCCTTGTATACCACTTGTAATTCCAGCATTTTGGAAGCTGAGGCATAAGGATCATGAGTTTGAGGCCTTTCTGTACTACATAACCAATTCCAGGTCAGCTTTTGTCTATGTAGAGAGTCCTTATATCAAAAAGAAAGTTTAAAAACAGAGGAAGGAAAGGTGACATAGAAACAAATACACATAAACAGCACAGGATGAAATTAAGTTGAATTTCACTCAAGAGTGAAAAGGACAGAAACAAGAATAATCATTAAAAGACATTATCTTTTCTAGTTCCCACCATTTGACTGCAAATTTCATGATTTCCTTGTTTTTAATTGCTGAGTATTATTCTATTGTGTAAATGTACCACAATTTCTGTATCAATCATCCTGAGTATCTCAGAAGCAGAAACATACACATGGTATATACTCACTTATAAGTGGTTATTAGACATATAATATAGGATAATTATACTGAAATCTGTACACCTAAAGGAGCTAATCAAGGAGTACCCTGGGTAAGATGCTCGATCTTCATTCAGAAAGGCAGATTGGATAGACATCGGAAGAAGGTGAAAATAAGGAACAAGATATGAGCCTCTGAAAGACTCTACCCAGCAGGGTATTAAAGCACATGCTGAGACTCAGAGACAAACTTTGGGCAGAGTTCAGGGAATCTTATGAAAGAAGGGGGAGATAGAAAGACCTGGAAGGGTCTGGAGCTCCACAAAGAGAACAACAGAACCAAAAAATCTGGGCACAGGGGTCTTTTCTGAAACTAATACTCCAACCAAAGACCATTTGTGGAGATGGCCTGGACCCCCTGCACAGAGGTAGCCCATGGCAGCTCAGTCTCCAAATGGGATCCCTAATGAGGCTGTAGGGGCTGTCTCTGACATGAACTCACTGGCTGACTCTTTGATCACCTCCCCCTGATGGGGGAGCAGCCTGACCAGGCCACAGAGGAAGACAATGCAGCCAGTCCTGATGAGACCTGATAGGCTAGGGTCAGATGGAAGGGGAGGAGGACCTCCACTATCAGTAAGCAGAAAGACACACAGGAGAAGGGTCATGGGAGGAGATGAGAAAGGGAATGAGGGAAGGCGTGATTGAGAGGGAAAGAGGGTGATGTTACAGCTGGGATACAAAGTGAATAAACTGTAATAAAAAATTATATTAAAAAGACATATTATATGCTTTCACTTCCTGCTATAGACTCTTATATGCATTCCCTTATGATACTGCTTTGTGATAATTCCCTATAGAGCAAACAGAACACATTTTGCTACCACATTGCTGCTGTGTATGGCCATGTAACTTGGGCTTGATGGAATGCCAGTGAATATGATGCTAACACATCAATGTTTGTATGATTTAGTGTGGCCTCTAGTGCACCTGCCATCTGCTAAAAGAACTTGTCTTAGCTGGCTGCTGGTCCTTCTGAGAATAAATATATAGAGAAGATACAAAACCTAACTCCAATCCTTAAGCAAAGCAATCTCGGATGACCCCAGACCACTGAGCAAGGAAAATATATGTTTATTGTAAACAATTAACATTTGGGTCTTTTTGGAAGTAGCATCACAGCAGGAGTTGACAGATAGCATAGATCATGCAATAATACAGCTGAGTGATGATGGTGTGTTTAGACCAAGGTGATAGCAATGGGTATGATTAAAAATTTCCAATTTTGGATATATTTTGAAGATAGAACTGCCAGGTGTGCTGATATTTAGAGGTGGAATATGAGTGAGATGAAGATAGAGGAAGCATTCAAAGACAACATGAAAATGTTTGCCTTGAGCAACTGAAGAAAAGTTATCATTTCATAAAATGGAAAGGATGAAGATAGAGTAGGGACAAGGGAAGAGCACCAGAAATTCACTTGGGGGAAACTATGGGGTACAGCTTGGCATTAGGATATATGCCTAGTATTTGCAATGCCCTGGCTACTCCAGCACTGTAAGAACAAAAATAAAAAGAAAGTACTGAGCATGTTAATGTACCATTTATTTCAAGTCTTACAGTTTAGTGTTTCTCTCAGACAGTTCAGGATTATAGATTGAATGAATAACACTGTCTCTACTTCCTTGTGTTGTTTAGCAAAATTCAAAAGCCCTTGCTTATCCACCTCTGCATGTCCCCATTTAATGGTAGTTTCAATATTTTTACATTGAAGGAGTTTAAAGAAAGCTACTTGTTTCGAAAGAGACTAGTAGACTTCTCTTGAAAATACCATTTCATAAAAAGGTGAATGACTTTCACATGTATGCTACAAATCAATAAAAAAAACAGTGTTTTCTAAAGATATTTTGCTTATATATTGCATATGATTAAGAAAATATGAATTTTCTGTATTGCACAATATGAACAATGAGGTTTATCCAATCTGATAGCACACACTAGAAATAAGCTTCCCAACAGCCAAGGGCCACATGCTATTGTTAATAGGAAGATCTACATTGTTCCAGGAACTATTATGCATGGTGCTGAGAATGCAGTAGTGTAGCAGATTGCATTACCAGTTAAATTTTTCATCACACAGCCCTAGGGGCACATTATACCACTTCACTCTATTTAATTGAAGTCTGGCCATATGACTTGTGTTGGTCATTGACATATGAGCAGAAGTGATGGTGTCACTTCCAAGCAGAGGCTTTCAGAGGCATAGAGTCATATCACTGTGGTCTGTCTTCTTACTGTCATGAGAACATCAATATCCCAGATTCTTCTTCTCTCTGTAAACCTAGGTCCCAGAGTAAAGAGAAAGAGACCTGAGCCATAACCAGCACATAGCCAACATGTCACCTGTGCAAGAAATAAACCTTTGTTTGTGTAAATTGTTTACCACAGTTACTTATCCTAAGCAAACTCCTACAAGTTGCAAAATGAGATGAATGTGGTCATTTTCCTCAGAGAACTTACATTTCAGTGAAAGAAGAAGTGCATAACTAAGAAAAAAATGGAGAAAGGAGAGGGAAGAAAAGAAGGGATTTATTTATTTATTGAAGGGATTTCTTCATATTGAAGAAAACAATATACTATTTTTAAAAAGCTTACCAGTGTGGTCCTACGTGACATATTTCACTTGTTAAGATGTAACAAGTGTAGGATTTATTATGCAGCCCATATTAACCTCTGACTCAAGATTCTTTTTGCCTCGGTCTCCTAGTGCTGAGATTACAGGCATGGGCCCAGTGCATAGATTTTTTTTTCAATGTAGATGAGTGCTCTATCTGCATGCACACTTGCATTCCAGAAGAGGGCATCAGATCCCAGGACAGATGGTTATAAGCCAAAATGTTGTTGCTGGGAACTGAACCCAGGACTCTGGAAGAACAGACAGTGCTCTTAACTGCTGAGCTATCTCTCCAGGCCCCACAGAATTTTTTTGGAGACAGGGTTTCTCTGTGTAGCCTTGGCTGTCCTGCACTCAATTTGTAGACCAGATTGGCCTCAAACTCACAGTGATCTGCCTGCCTCTGCCTCTCAGAGTTCTGGGACTAAAGGTGTGTGCCACCACACCTGGCTCCGTGCATAGATTTAATCCTAGCACTTGGGAGGCAGAGGCAGGCAGATTTCTGTAAGTTTCAGGCTAGCCAGGGTAAATAGTGAGAGTCTGTCTCAAACAAACAAACGTACCTAACAAAACAAAATGAGCTACCTGCTTAATATAGGCAGAAAGATATAGTAGGATGCTTAACCCTTGGCCCTTACAATGAAAAGCTAACCCTTTTATTCTCCTCTTTTCTCCATCATCTCTCTTTTTTTTTTTCTTTTAGCTACCACTGGGTCTCTGTATCTCATTTTCTTCCTTCCTCTTCATGACTCCTTCTCTGAAGTCTTTTCTTGGTTTCTTCTAGCTCTGTGTATGTGTATACTTGTGTGCATGTACACATGTGTAACACTGAAATGAACTTGCACACACAGAGAGGTAGTACTTCTGACATTGAACTCGAAAACCATAACCCTGGAAAGCTTGCTTATGTGCAACCATTATTCATCACATCTCTCACCCTTTCTGTCTTACTGATAGTGTTTGGGAAGCAGCTACTGTTCCCTTCCTTTCACACTGATTACTATAGCCTCGCAAAAGAATATTAACTATCACAGATAAATAGAACATTTCCTCAAGAAAGCTTCTGCTGTCAGTCAATCACATGTCAGCTCCCTCACTCAGCTGAGCTCTGCCGAACAGTCAGATTGGCTCCTTTGCTTGAGTTATTTTCGTGTGTCTGGCTTTGATTGTATTCCAACCTTCCTTCAAATCTCCTGACTTCTCAGCTGCCTCTGCTGATACCATCATCTCATGTTTCTACTTCAGGATATACCGTATGTCTCCCATGCCAACTTTCTGTGGTTTTATTCATGAATTTCATATGGGTGTGTGAGGAGGGGGTCCATGAACACATGCATCTGGAGGATAGAGGGCAATACTGAATTTATTCAATCACATTCCAACTTTGTTTGTTTGGTTGGTTGGTTTTTTGAGACAGGGTAGTCCTGGCTGTCCTAGAACTCTATCTATAGACCAAGCTGGCCTTCAACTCCAAGATCCACCTGCCTCTGCCTCCTGAATGTTGGCAAGAGCCACGACTGCCTGGTCCAGCTTGCCTATGAGAAAGAATCTGTCACTGAACCTGGAGTTTACAGATTCTTCTGTACTGCCTGGCCAGCAAGCTTCAGGGAGCTCTGTCTCTGCTTCCCTGGTGCTAGGATGTCATTAACAGACTGATGAGCTCAGCTTTCACATGGATGCTGAGAGGAGAACTCAGCGTCTCCTGGCCCACAGTATTTTTCTGACTGAACCATCCTCCTACCCCTCATATGGATTTTAAGGACTTGGAAAATCCCTGCTTTCCACCATGTTTCTTGAATGGCACAATTATTCATTTACTTTAAGGCTTATATTGCAAAGGTTTGTAATTTTTTTTAAAGAACATGGGTTTATTAACTACCTGATCAGATCTGTGACCATTCTTCATAAGCCCATGCACAACCCCACATGTTTATTCATCTTCTGAAGGTTCTTGGATTTCCCAAAACATACTCTATGTTTCAGGGTACAGAAACTTCAGTGAAAGTCCACTGCTTAGAACACTAGTTTCTTTGGCAAGGTTCAAACATCATGCATCACTGGAAGCAAGTAGAACACATTTGTTCCACGGGACTTAAAAAAAAAAAAAGCTAAAAAGAGAAGGCAGGCAAACTTGAGTGGTTTAAAAGTGCTAACTCCAAGCCAAATGGTGGTGCACGCCATTAATCCCAGTGCTTGGAAGGCAGGGGCAGGCAGATCTCTCTCAATTTGAGGCCATCCTGGTCTATAGAGTGAATTTCAGTACAGCCAGGGCTACACAGAGAAACCTTGTTTCAACAACAACAACAAAAACAACAAACAAAAAACAGTGCTAACTCTAATTCTGGCTTTCGCTCATTCTTAACTATAGCCTTCTGTTAGAGAGCCTAATGTCTAAGGCTATCTCCCTAAAGTACAGTAAATCATCCAATGGGCCTGATATATAATCTGTATGATTGGAAGTTTCAGGCTAATTGTAAAGACTAGACCCAACACTTACTTTTTAAACTCCTCTTCTCCATTTCTGAAATTGGAATGTGCTTTAAAACCTAAAGATAAACTCAAGGTATGAGAAGAATGGCAGGGAACATTGTCCTCTCAACTTTAACCTTTGAGTTCCTATTTATGTTCAACCTACTTGGGAAGCTTCTGGTTTTTCTCTAGTAGGGAGATCAATGCAGAGAGGAAAAGAAATGTAGATGGGAAATGGTATGCTTCCTGCTCTGGAAAATATCCTGGGACTGCCCTTGATGTTCATAAATAAACAGAGACATCTGGGATAAAAAGATAGATCTTACGGAATTATAGCCAGGAGATTAGAATGAAAGGAAAAGTTGAACCCTTTTGTGAGGTCCAGACCACATGAGGTGTAGTGAAACACAGATGTTGGTGAACTGATTGAAAATGGGAGGTGATGTTGGAAAAACAGGGATGATGAAGGGGTCCTAACTCCTTACCATTAGCTCTGTGACCTCAGGCAAGCCTCTTTTCCAGCTTGAAGACCGGTTTCCTGGATGTCAGAATCTGGAAGGCCATTAGCCCCTTATTCTTAACTCTGTCGTCCATATGCTTCCTGAAATTGTTGCTCAGTCAAGCAAGTGAAGTAGCTGCCTGGTTCAATACCTCCTTTGTTTTAGAATGCCATGTGAGGAGGTCAAGAGGCCAGGATCAAAGCAAACACTGTCTAAGGTCCCCACTGCCAACTATGTGTCTTAACCTCTTTGTCTTAAGAGATCTTCTATTGCTGATAACAATACCACAGTTCTAAAGAAGCTTATTTTGATTCAAAGATTTAATCTAAGGCAAAGGTGATTCATGTGCTCATGACCTTCTTGCTGGAAGGCTCCTGCAACATCTCAGGGTATCACATAGTCAAACACTTAGCCCAGCTTATGGCTATAGCAGACCCACTCTCAAGGGAACACATCAATCCATTAGTTGTATGAATTAATCCATTCACATGGAGAGAGTCCTATTCTTTTAAATGTCCCGCTTCTTCATGTCTCACAATGGAAACTCAATTTCAACATGGGTTTCAAAGAGGAGAAACATCATTCAAATCTTCTTCTTTCATCTGTAAAGTGGAAATGGGCATTTCAGTAGGTTGTTGTGAAACTGGACAGTAAACATCACATGTTTAGTGTATACCTAAGAACTCCATGCATGCTGGTATGATTTCTTTTACATATATAAACAGTCATTCCCAGTATCCAGGCCTGTGTTAAGTGACTGTCTTCCAATAATAGGTGAAAAGGGAGAGAATGACTTTAGATGGGTTAGTCAAAATCTCACTCCAGGAAAGGGTAAACTTAAAATAGAGCAAAATAGATAAGTCTAATGGAATTGAGTCACTTTAGTGGTAGCCTTTTGAAACAGAAGCAGTGGACATGTATGGTTTGGCCCTAGAAGTGTTTCGTATTTTAAATTTTTTATTTAGTTGCCAATATTGAAAACTAGGGGAATATCAGATAATAAACTCATAATTCTGGCATCTCTGGATCTAGAAAAAAACAGGCCAAGTTCCTGTATGGCCATAACTGGCTGGAAGGAAATAAGTCCATTTAGCCTGTTTTCTCATTGTTTGGTCCAGAGTGAGCCCTGCTCTGAGAGGACATGCTACTGCTATTGTCCCACACCATAATTTATAGAGTGTTTGCTCCCCAAACATGGACTGGATGCTTGGTTCTGGTGTGGTGGTGTTGAGATGGTGCAACGTTGAGGAGGTAGAGCCTGGTGGAATGTACCTACGTTACTGGAGTCATTGCACTCAGAAGGAAATAATGTAGGATGTGAAAGGTTCTATATAGTTCTTATGAGAGTAGATGGTTATTAAAAGAGCAAACCTCTATGTTGAATCTCTTGCTTTCCATTCTGTCCTGTGATCCCTTCCTATTATATGTATATTGTCATAACCTCACCATCTCCTGTGCTATGATGTAGGTTGGAAACCCTAAGTGGAGGCCAAAGAGATGAGTAATGCAGTGATGGATTTTTATCCCCAAATTGTCATCTAAACAAACTTCTGTTCTTTTTGTTTGTTTTGTTTTGTTTTGTTTTACAATAAAAGGTTTCCCTGTGTAACAGCCTTGGCTGTCCTGGAACTTGCTGTGTAGACCAAGCTGGCCTAGAACTCAAGCATCCACCTGCCTCTGCCTCCCAAGTGCTGGGATAAAGGCGTGAGCCACCACTACCACCACCATGCAGCAGTTCTGTTCTTTATGAACTATCCAGCCTTGAGTATTTTACTGCAGCATCCAAACGAGCCAGCAATTTCATGAAGAAACTTTCAGACACTCATGTTTCATTCTCAGATTGTCAATGATTGTAAGAATAAATTTCTCTGCACAGCATCCACAACCAATATCTTTCAGAATACATGTGATCGTCTAATTTTCTCAGATAAATCCAAATTTAAACACGTCATTCTAGTATTCTTAAAATTGTATAGTTTTACTTTTTCAGATCCCATGTGCTAATCTGAAGGATGAAAAATGTACTTACTAGCAACTTTAAACTGTAAGATTGTTTAATCATTGGAAGTATCCCTGAAACTTTAGAAGAGGGCATAATAAAACAATATGAAATCAATTTTTAAGTTATATTTAAAGAAAAAAATCTTCTTATACATATGTGATATTATGCTGTTTCCACATAGAATGTTCTACTGCCTTTCTCATGTACAAAAATCTTACTTAGGCTTCAAGACCCATCTCCATGGCTACCTTCTAAATAAAACTTCTCTTACTACCCGAACAAGGTGGTACACATTTTCAATCCCAGCACTCAAAAGGCAGGGACAGGTAGGTCTTTATGACTTTGAGGTAAGTGTGCTCTACACAGCAAGTTCCAGGTCATTCAGAGCTATGTAGAGAGAATCTGTCAATTTTTGTTTTTTACCTACACATGGAATTTATTCACTCCTACCTGTTTTCTCTCAAAACCCTTTCTTTCTTTCTTTTTTTTTTTTTTATTAAGGATCTCATCACATGCCATTACTAGTGTTGATTTATTTATGTATCCTGAACTTCATGGAGCTTCTTGAGGAAAAACTCCATACCTAGTCTTTTTTACATTCTTAGTAACTAGATGATACTAGACAATTAACCAATTATTAGATTGGTTATTAGATTAATAATTATTAGATTATTTTATAGATGTTTATGAAAAATGACATATCACTAAAAAATCCTAGAAACTTGTTTTTCACTCTGGAGATATGTTTAAAAGAATAGAAAATTTAGTATATCTAAGGTTGGTAAGATAGCTCACTAGGGAAAGGTTCCTAAGCCTAAAGACATAAGTTAAATTCCTGGAATCCACATGATGGAAGGAGACAATCAACTCTCATAAGTTGTCCTCTGACTTCCACACCAGGATCATGGCACACTCCTATACCACACATATAGATACACATGCACACACACACACACAAAACAAAACAATAAAATTTTACAATAAGTGTATTAAGTAAAAAAAAAAAAAATTAGATCTGGACAAAGTGGCATGTCTGTAATTCCAGCACGTGAGAGGCAGAGGCAGTCAAATCTCTGTGAGTTCAAGGCCAGCCTGGTCTACAAAGTGAGTCCAGTTGTCTGGAAAAAAAAACCAAACAAAGAAAGAAGAAAGACATGCACATGCATACACACATAAAGAAATGTAATTTTAAAAGAACAAATTATCGTAATAAAATTAATGTTTTCCAAGAAGAGAACTTTATGCAGACATTAAAATGTTAAAGCCATTTTCTGGATTTTGTTGGTATATGCTAAAAGCATATGTTGAAATACAAAATAGAGAACCATTAATACATAAAACTAATATCTAATTCTCATGTGCTTAATGCCAGCACCTGGAAGGCATTGCAATTTTGAGAGAAGCCTGAACTGCATAGTCAGTTCCATGCCAGCCAGGGCTATCTAGTGAGACTCTCTCCCCCACCCCAAAAATTAAAGAGCTAGCGAGATGGATCAGCCCATAAAGTACTTGCCACTAAGCATGATGACCAGGGACTTACGTGTGCAAGGATAGTACTTATTTAGGAAAACTGTTCTTTGAACTCCATGTATACTCACGCACACAAAATAAATGAATTAAAATGTAATTCAATTTTTTCATTTATTTATTTAATCTCCTTACATCCTGATTCAAGCTTCCTCCATCCTCACCTCCTAGTTCCCACCCTCACACCCCACTCCTCCTACTCTCCCTTCTCCATCTTCTCAGAAAAGGGGAGGCCCACAAAGAGTATCAACCTATTCTGGCACCTCACATCACAGCAGGACTAACTCTGAGGCCAGACAAGGCAGCCCAGCTAGGGGAAATGAATATAGCGGCAGGCAACACAGTCGGAGACAGCCCCTACTCCCATTGTTAGGGGACCCACATGTTTACCAAGCTGCACATCTGCCTCATAGGTGTAGGGGATCTAGTTCCTGTCCATGTGTGCTCTATGGTTGGTAGTCTAGGATCTGTGAGCCTCCATGGGCCCAGGATAGTTGACTTTGTAGGTCTTCTTGTGGTGTCCTTGACCCATCTGGCTCCCTCAATCCTTCCTCCCACTCCTTGACAGAATTCCCTGAGCTTGGCCTATAGTTTGGCTGTGAGTCTCTGCATCTGTTTCCATCAGCTTCCAGATGAAGCCTCTCAGAAGACAGCTATGCTAGGCTCCTATTTTAATTAATATATCTGAAAGATCTTGAAAGATCTTGCTGAGAGTATTTAAAAAGTACATACACTCTCACTTGAGAATGACTGACAACAGTATTGCATGGGTAACTATAATAAATGATGATAGAATATGAAAATAAAGCACTAACCAGCTTTGGGAGGAGCATAGATATTTTCAGAAATATCTTCAGATTAAAAAAAAAATAGCTCACAGGAAGAATGAAGGCATAGATAAAAATAAAATAAAACCTCAGAGGGAAGTCCTTTCCTAGATCTTGTTAAGTCAAACTTAAAACCTCAATGATTCTATTGAATCCAAAGCAATAGACAAAAAAGTTGTGAGAGAGGTATCTGGAGACTTCTTAAAAAATTCCTTGGATCCCAAGAACAACCTTAAAAGGAACTGAACACACTAAGACAAAACAAAGAAAGAAGTCAGAAAGTCAATCTAGCATTACATGAAGTTAGTTGTGCTATGCAACACATACAAACCCACTGCCAATTATGTTTCTGTCCAGGCTGTGCTGTACCTGAAAATAGTATGCCAGAGCTCCGTGTTTGCTGAACTAGTGGGCTAGTTAGAGGTCTCTGAAGGCACATAGTCACATAAATTAATATCCCTGATAGAGATTGGCTGTCTGTGGGTGTATGATACATGGCCATAAACTTAGCAGCAGAAAGCAATAACCATTTACTATCTGTCATTTTCTGTGGATCAGAAACATGAATATGGCTTATCTAGGTCTCCTGTTTTGAGGTTGATCATACAATCAAGTTCTCGGTAAGGACTGGGATCTGAGTAGATCAACATGGGAAAGGTTCATTCCCAAGTTCATGTGGTTACTGATGTAAGTTCACTCTTTGCTGGCTTTTGGACTAAAATTTCTAGCTCCCTCCTGGGTATAGGGTAGGAGATACCCTCAGTTCCTTACCATGGGAGTCCTTTCAACTTGGTTGTTTGGTTTATCAAAATATGCAAGCAATGACAGTAGTAGGGAGAATCAGCTAGTAGAACAGTTATTATCTTGTGTAACAAATGGGACTGGAGAGATAGCTCAGTAGCTAAGAACTTAAAGAAGAAGAGGTCTTTGAGAGGTTGGGAACACAAGAAGGGTGGAAAGGGAAAGAGGGAAGCTAGAAATGATGTGAGCACAATAGGCCTGTATGACATTCTCAAAAAAAAAATCTTTTAAAAAATCACTTGATGGGAAATAATTAACCTTACTACAGTAAAACAAAAAGCAACCAAGCACACAACGTTATGACCACAGCCAACATCAAAATCAAAGGATCTAACAGCCACTGGTCATTAATCTCTCTCAACATCAACGGACTCAACTCTCCAGTAAAAAGACACAGATTAACAGAATGGATATGTAAACAAAACCCAGCAATCTGTTGCATACAAGAAACACACCTAAGGCACAAAGATAGACATTACCTGAGGGTAAAAGGTTGGAAGACGACTTTCCAAGCAAATGGACCCAAGAAACAAGCAGGAGTAACCATTCTAATATCTGATAAAATAGACTTTCAACCAAAATTAATAAAAATAGATGGGAAAGGACACTTCATACTCATCAAGGGAAAATTCCACCAAGAAGACATCACAATCCTGAACATCTATGCCCCAAATACAAGAGCACCCACATTTGTAAAAGAAACATTGATAAAATTTAAACCACATGTAGATCCCCACACATTAATAGTGGGAGACTTCAACACCCCACACACAACAAAGGACAGGTCAACAAAACAGAAATTAAACAAAGAAACAATATCTCTGACAGAGGTCATGAATCAATTGGACCTCACAGACATTTACAGAACTTTACACCCAAACACAAAAGAATTTACCTTCTTCTCAGCACCTCATGGAACCTTCTCCAAAATAGACCATATAGTTGGTCACAAAGCAAGCCTCAACAGATACAAGAAGATTGAAATAATCCCTTGTATCTTGTCTGATCACCATGGAATAAAGCTGGACCTCAACAACAAATCAAATAGCAAAAAGCCTACACACACATGGAAACTGAACAACTTGTTACTAAATGACAGCTGGGTCAGGGAAGAAATAAAGAAAGAAATTAAAGTCTTCCTAGAACTCAATGAAAATGAAGACACAACATACCCAAACTTGTGGGACATAATGAAAGCAGTGTTAAGAGGAAAGTTCATAGCACTAAGTGCCTTCAAGAAGAAATTCGAGACAGCTCATTCAAGGAACTTAATGGCCCGCTTAAAAACCCTAGAAAAAGAAGAAGCAGACACACCAAAAAGGAGTAGACGGCTGGAAATAATCAAACTCAGGGCTGAAATCAATCAATTAGAAACAAATAAAACAATTCAAAGAATCAATGAAACCAAGAGCTGGTTCTTTGAGAAAATCAACAAGATCGACAAACCCTTAGCCAAGCTAACTAAAAGGCAGAGAGACACCACCCAAATCAACAAAATCAGAAATGAAAAGGGGGACATAACTACAGACACTGAGGAAATCCAAACAATCATTAGGACTTGCTTCAAAAGTCTATATGCCACAAAATTTGAAAATATAAATGAAATGGACAATTTTCTTGATCAAATTGACTTACCAAAGCTGAATCAGGACCAGGTAAATCAATTAAATAGTCCTATATCCCCCAAAGAAATAGAAGCGGTCATCAAAAGCCTCCCATCCAAAAAAAGCCCAAGGACCAGATGGCTTCAGTGCAGAATTCTACCAGACGTTCAAAGAAGAGCTAACCCCAATTCTCTTCAAACTATTCCACAAAATAGAAACAGAAGGAACATTACCAAACTCATTCTATGAAGCCACAGTCACCTTGGTACCTAAACCTCACAAAGACTCAACAAAGAAAGAGAACTTCAGGCCAATCTCCCTTATGAACATTGATGCAAAAATACTTAACAAAATACTTGCAAACCGAATACAAGAACACATCAAAGATATCATCCACTATGACCAAGTAGGCTTCATCCCAGGTAGGCAGGGGTGGTTCAATATACGGAAATCCATCAATGTGATCCAGCATATTAACAAACTGAAAGAAAAAAAAAACACATGATAATCTCCCTAGATGCTGAAAAAGCATTTGACAAAATCCAACATCCATTCAGGTTTAAAGTATTGGAGAGATCAGGGATACAAGGCACATATCTAAACATAGTAAAGGCGATATACAGCAAGCCTATACCCAACATCAAACTGAATGGAGAGAACCTTAAAGCACTCCCACTGAAATCAGGCAGGGACAAGACAAGGCTGCCCACTCTCTCCATATCTCTTCAACATAGTGCTGGAAGTCCTTGCTAGAGCAATAAGACAGTTGAAGGAGATCAAGGGGATACAGATTGGAAAAGAAGAAGTCAAATTATCACTATTTGCAGATGATATGATAGTATACATGAGTGACCCCAAAAACTCTACCAGGGAACTCCTACAGCTGATAAACACCTTCAGCAAAGTGGCCGGATACAAAATTAACTAAAAAAAAAAAAAAAAATCAGTAGCACTCCTGTATACAAAAGACAAAAGGGCTGAGAAAGAAATTAGAGAAACAACACCCTTCACAATAGCCACAAATGACATAAAGTACCTTGGTGTAACCCTAACCAAGCAAGCCAAAGACTTGTATGAAAAAAATTTCAAGTCTCTGAAGAAAGAATTAGAAGAAGATATGAGAAGATGGAAAGATCTCCCATGCTCATGGCTTGGCAGGATTAACATAGTAAAAATGGCCATCTTACCAAAAGCAATCTACAGATATAATGCAATTCCCATCAAATTACCAACACAATTCTTTACAGACCTGGAAAGAAAAATTCTCAACTTCGTATGGAACAACAAGAAACCCAGAATTGCTAAAACAATCCTCTATAATAAAAGATCTTCTGGAGGTATCTCCATCTCTGATCGCAAGCTGTACTATAGAGCAACAGTTATAAAAACTGCATGGTACTGGCATAGAAACAGAATGGTGGATCAATGGAACCAAACAGAGGACCCAGAAATAAACCCACACACTTATGGACACCTGATTTTTGACAAAGATGCCAAAACCATACAATGGAAAAAAGATAAGCATCTTCAACAAATGGTGCTGGTCCGACTGGATGTCTACATGTAGAAAAATGAAAATAGATCCATACTTATCACCCTGCACAAAACTAAAGTCCAAGTGGATCAAAGACCTCAACATAAAACCAGACACATTAAATCGGCTAGAAAAAAAAAGTGGGGGATACCCTAGAACTCATTGGTACAGGAGAAAACTTCCTGAACAGAACACCAACAGCACAGGCTCTAAGAGCAACAATCAATAAATGGGACCTCATGAAATTGAAAAGTTTCTGTAAAGCAAAGGACACCGTCATCAAAACAAAGCGACTGCCTACAGATTGGGAAAGAATCATCACCAACCCTTTATCTGACAGAGGACTCATATCCAATATATATAAAGAACTAACCAAGCTGAAAAGCAATAAACCAAGTAATCCACTTAAAAAATGGGGAACAGAGCTAAAGAGAGAATTCTCTATAGAGGAATATCGAATGGCAGAGAAGCACTTAAAGAAATGCTCAACCTCATTAGCCATTAGGGAAATGCAAATCAAAACAACCCTGAGATTTCACCTTACACCCACCAGAATGGCCAAGATGAAAAACTCAAGAAACAACACATGCTGGAGAGGTTGTGGAGAAAGGGGAACCCTTCTCCACTGCTGGTGGGAATGTAAACTGGTACAACCACTCTGGAAATCAATCTGGGGCTTTCTCAGACAACTAGCAATAGCGCTTCCTCAAGATCCAGCCATACCACTCCTAGGTATATATCCAAAAGAGGCTCAAGTACACAAAAAGAACATTTGCTCAACCATGTTTGTAGCAGCTTTATTTGTAATAGCCTGAAGCTGGAAACAGCCCAGATGCCCCTCAACTGAAGAATGGATGCGGAAACTGTGGTACATCTATACAATGGAGTATTACTCAGCAATGAAAAATAAGGAAATCATGAAATTTGCAGGTAAATGGTAGGACCTGGAAAGGATCATCCTGAGTGAGTTGTCCCAGAAGCAAAAAGACACGCATGGTATATACTCACTCATATAAACATACAATATAGAATAAACCCACTAAAATCTGTACATCTAAACAAACTAAGCAAAAGAGAGGACCCTAACTAAAATGTTCAATCCCCATCCTGAAAGGCAAAGAGGATGGACATCAGAAGAAGAAGAAAACAGGAAACAACCTAGGAACTTGCCACAGAGGGCCTCTGAAAGCCAGAAGAAAACAGGAAACAACCTTGAAACCTGCCACAGAGGGCCTCTGAAAGCTTCTGCAGTATAGACTGTCAAAGCAGATGCTGAGCCTGATGGCCAACTGATGGGCAGAGTGAATGGAATTTTATGTAAGAAGTGGGAAATAGTAAGAGCTGGAGGGGACGGGAACTCCACAAGGAGAGCATAGAACAAGATAATTTGAACACAGGGAACTTCCAAAAAATCATACTCCAACCAAGGGCTATTCATGGAGATGACCTGGAACCCCTGCACAGGTGTAGCCCATGGCAGTTCAGTGTCCAAGTGGGTTACCTAGTAATGGGAAGAGGGACTGCCTCTGACATAACCTGATTGGCCTGCTCGTTGATCACTTCCCCCTGAGGGGGGAGCACCTTACCAGGCCACAGTAGAGGACAATGCAGCCACTTTTGATGAGAACTGATAGACTAATATCAGAAAGAAGAGGAGAACCTCCCCTATCAGTGGACTTGGGGAGGGGCATGCATGCAGAAAGGGGAGGGAGCGTGGGATCGGGAGGGGAGGAGGGAGGGGCTTATGGGGGGATACAAAATGAATAAAGTGTAATTAATAAAAAAAAATAACAGAAAAAAAAGTTCCAGCTGAAACTAAACCTGAAGAGCCACCCAGACATACGCTTCCTTTCTTCAGTGGAATTGGGGAGGGGCATGCATGCAGAAAGGGGGGAGGGTAGGACTGGGAGGGGAGGAAGGAGGAGCTTATGGGGGGATACAAAATTAATAAAGTGTAATTAATAAAAAAAAGAAATGCTCAACTTCATTAGCCATTAGGGAAATGCAAATCAAAACAACCCTGAGATTTCACCTTACACCCATCAGAATGGCCAAGATGAAAAACTCAAGTGACAACACATGTTGGAGAGGTTGTGGAGAAAGGGGAACCCTTCTCCACTGCTGGTGGGAATGTAAACTGGTACAACCACTCTGGAAATCAATCTGGCGCTTTCTCAGACAACTAGCAATAGCGCTTCCTCAAGATCCAGCCATACCACTCCTAGGTATATATCCAAAAGAGGCTCAAGTACACACAAAGGACATTTGCTCAACCATGTTTGTAGCAGCTTTATTTGTAATAGCCAGAAGCTGGAAACAGCCCAGATGTCCCTCAACTGAAGAATGGATGCAGAAACTGTGGTACATCTATACAATGGAGTATTACTCAGCAATGAAAAATAAGGAAATCATGAAATTTGCATGTAAGTGGTGGGACCTGGAAAGGATCATCCTGAGTGAGTTGTCCCAGAAGCAAAAAGGCACACATGGTATATACTCACTCATATAAACATACAACATAGAATAAACCCACTAAAATCTGTACATCTAAACAAACTAAGCAAAAGAGAGGACCCTAACTAAAATGTTCAATCCCCATCCTGAAAGGCAAAGAGGATGGACATCAGAAGAAGAAGAAAACAGGAAACAACCTAGGAACTTGCCACAGATGGCCTCTGAAAGCCAGAAGAAGAAAACAGGAAACAAACTAGGAACCTGCCACAGAGGGCCTCTGAAAGCCTCTGCCCTGCAGACTATCAAAGCAGATGCTGAGCCTGATGGCCAACTGTCAGGCAGAGTGAATGGAATTTTATGTAAGAAGTGGGAAATAGTAAGAGCTGGAGGGGACGGGAACTCTACAAGCAGAGCAACAGAACAAGATAATTTGAACACAGGGAACTTCCCAGAGACTCATACTCCAACCAAGGACAATCCATGGAGATAACCTAGAACCCTGACAATGCAGCCACTTCTGATGAGAACTGATAGACTAAGATCAGAAAGAAGGAGAGGAGGACCTCCCCTATCAGTGGACTTGGGGAGGGGCATGCATGCAGAAAGGGGGGAGGGGGGACTGGGAGGTGAGGAGGGAGGAGCTTATGGGGGGATACAAAATGAATAAAGTGTTATTAATAAAAGTTAAATAAAAAATAAAAAACAAATCACTTGATGCTATTGTAGAAGAATGAGGTTCAGTTCCCAGCACCTAATCATGGCAAAGCTGCCTGCAATTACAGCTCCAGGTTATCCAATAATCTCTTCTAGGTCCCCTCCAACACATAAACATACTAACACAGGAACATACATATGCATACATAAATGTAACAAATAAATCCTTTAAGGATCTTATGTGACATAGTCACAGAAATTACTTCCCATCATCTTTGCTGTGTTCTACTGATTAGAAGCAAGTTTCTAAGTTAGCCAGCCAAGCAATTATACAACACTGTATCATATAAGGATTTTAAAGAGTCATCTTAGAGTCTGTCTAACAAAATCACTCAGCCTGTATGTGTGTTTTAGTGATTTGGGAAAGACTGTTTATGAGTCCATTTCGATTGAAATGCTGGAAATCTATGGGTGTTGGCATGACTGTGACCATAAATGATATGTTTCATAACTGAAGCAATAAAATGGGATACGAAGTAGAGAATACACCAGCCATCTCTCTGTTTAACACCCCTGTCACAGACAACAGAGACATTCAGAACACAGCTGCAAGTGAGCCAAAGCATTCTCACAGCACTGAGAAATGAAAGGAGCAAAGGGCTTTGTAAGTAGGCTTGGATGGAAGTACATGAAAGAATATGGTTCCAACCCTGAAATATTATGTGCATGGCTGGCTGGAGAAATGGTTGTTCTTCAGAAGACTTGGGGTCAATTCCTTGCATCTACTTGATAGCTAACAATTGTTAACTTCAGTTCTAAGATACCCTTCGCTCTCTTCTGGCCTCCTCAGGAACTGTGCAACATAGTGCATAGACACAAGCAGAACACCAATACACATAAAACAAAAAAAGAAATCTTTTTTTTAAAGGATATAAGAGAAGTACGAAGGGGAGTCTGAGGGAAAAACAATTTCTTTGTATGCAAGTGCTGTCTTAAAGAAGCCTCCAGTCACTCATATATAAAATTAAATCTCATTATCCCTCTCAAGCCAGATCTCCAGCTGACTTCCCTGTTTCTGACAAAGGTCATCCAGTCTTCCAACCTTGAGATCAGCTTCACCTGCACTTCTTGAGTTCACGCACTCAGTCCCACCTGCTGGTTCAGTTATCTCCTAGATCAGTTATAATAAGTGTTCA
The DNA here is from genome assembly GCF_907164565.1 of Psammomys obesus. Taxonomy (NCBI): domain Eukaryota; kingdom Metazoa; phylum Chordata; class Mammalia; order Rodentia; family Muridae; genus Psammomys; species Psammomys obesus. The sequence continues at coordinate 10,798,584 of NW_026589137.1, read as the reverse complement.
GCTGGAAGTAACCAAGCACTCCAAATTACAATGACTTTTTTATAATTTTTACTTTTTATATTAATCACAGGTTATTTACTTTGTATCTTCATTCCCTCCCAATCCGACCCTCCCTCTCTTATCTCCTCCCTGCCCCTTTCCAAGTCCACTGATAGGGGAAGACCTCCTCCCCTTCTATCTGACCCTAGCTTATAAGGTCTCTTCAGGACTGGCTGCAATGTCCTCCTCTGTGGCCTAGAAAGACTGCTCCTCCCTCAGGGGCAGGTCAAAGAGCTAGCCATTGAGTTCATGTCAGAAATAGTCCCTGTTCCCCTTACTAGAAAACCCACTTGGATACTGAGGTGCCATGGGCTATATCTGAGCAGAGGTTCTAGGTTATATCCATACAAGGTCTTTGGTTGAAGAAACAGTCTCATGAAAGACCCCTGTGCCCTGATATATTTTGTCCTTGTGGAGCTCCTGTACTGTCCAGGTCTTACTAACTCCCCCTTCTTTCATATGATTCCCTGCACTCTGCCAAAGATTTGGTTATGAGTCTTAATATCTGCTTTGATACACTGCTAGGTAGAGTCTTTCAGAGGCCCTCTGTGGTAGGCTCCTGTCCTGTTACTTGTTTTCTCTTACATCCAATGTCCATCCCATTTGTCTTTCTAAGTGAGGATTGATCATCTTACCCTGGGTCCTCTTTATTTTTTATCTTCTTTAGGTGTGTATATTTATCCTATCTTATAGGTCTATATGAGTGAGTATATACCATGCATGTCTTTCTGCTTTTGGGATACCTCACTCAAGATGTTCATTTCTAGGTCCCACCATTTGCCTGCAAATTTCATGACTTCTTCATTTTTAATTGCTGAGTAGTATTCCATTCTGAAAAGGTACCACAATTTCTGTATTCATTCCTTAACTGAGGGACATCTGGGTTGTTTCCAGGTTCTGGCTATTATGAATAAAGCTGCTACAAACATGGTTGAGCAAAGGTCCTTGTTGTGTACTTGAGCATCTTTTGGATATATGCCTAGGAGTGGTATGGCTGGATCTTGAGGAATCACTATTCCTATTTGTCTGAGAAAGTGCCAAATTGATTTCCAAAGTGGTTGTAAGAGTTTGCATTCCCACCAGCAGTTGAGGAGGGTTCCCCTTTCTCCACAACCTCTCCAACATGTGTTGTCACTTGAGTTTTTCATCTTGGCCATTCTGATGGGTGTAAGGTGAAATCTCAGGGTCGTTTTGATTTGAATCTCCCTGATGGCTAAGGACATTGAGAGTTTCTTTAAGTGCTTCTCTGCCATTCTACAATCTCTACAGAGAGTTCTCTGTTTAACTCTGTATCCCACTTTTAAATTGGATTACTTGATTTGTTGCTTTTTAACTTCTTGAGTTATTTATATATACTGGATTTTAGCCCTCTGTCAGATGTAGGATTGGTGAAGATCCTTTTCCAGTCTGTAGGCTGTCATTTTGTTTTGATGACAGTATCTCTTGCTTTAAAGAAGCTTTTCAGTTTCATGAGGTCCCATTTATTGATTGTTGCTCTTAGAGCCTGTGCTGTTGGTGTTCTGTTCAGGAAGTTTTCTCCTGTGCCAATGAGTTCTAGAGTCTTTCTCATTTTTCTTCTAACTGATTTAATGTGTCTGGTTTTATGTTGAAGTCTTTGATCCATTTGGACTTTAGTTTTGTGCAGGGTGATAAATATGGGTCTATTTTCATTTTTCTGCGTATAGACATCCAGTTGGACCAGCACCATTTGTGGAAAATGCTGTCTTTTTTCCATTGAATGTTTTTGGCTTCTTTGTCAAAAATCAAGTTTCCATAGGTGTGTGGGTTTATTTATGGGTCTTCTATTCAGTTCCATTGATCCACTATTCTGTTTCTATGCCAATACCATGCAGTTTTTATTACTATTGCTCTGTTGTACAGCTTGAGATCAGGGATGGAGATACCTCCAGATGATCTGTGATTGTACAGGATCATTTTGGAGATTGTGGGTTTTTTGTTTCTCCATATGAAGTTGATAATTTTTCCTACAAGTTCTGTAAAGAATTGTGTTGGTATTTTGATGGGAATTGCATTGAATCTGTAGATTGCTTTTGGCAGGATGGCCATTTTCACAATGTTAATCCTACCAATCCATGAGCACGGGAGATCTTTCCATCTTCTGATATCTTCTTCAGTTTCTTTCTTCAGAGACTTAAAGTTTTTCTCAAATAGGTCTTTCACTTATGGTTAGAGTCACCCCAAGGTAATTTATGTTATTAGTGTCTATTGTGAAGGGTGTTGTTTCTCTGATTTCTTTCTTGGCCCTTTTGTCTTTGGTATACAGGAGGGCTTCTGATTTTTTTGAGTTAATTTTGTATCCAGCCACTTTGATGAAGGTGTTTACCAGTTGAAGGAATTCTCTGGTTGAATTTTTGGGGTCGCTCATGTATACTATCATATCATCTGCATATAGTGATACTTTGACTTCTTCCTTTCCGATTTGTATCCCCTTGATTTCCTTTGGTTGTCTTATTGCTCTAGCTAGGACTTCAAGCATCATGTTGAAGAGATATGGAGACAATGGGCAGCCTTGCCTTGTCCCTGATTTCAGTGGGATTGATTTAAGTTTCTCTCCATTGAGTTTGATGTTGGCTATAGGCTTGCTGTATATTGCCTTTACTATGTTTAAGTATGTGCTTTGTATCCCTGATCTCTCCAGGACTTTAAGCATGAATGGGTGTTGGATTTTGTTGAATGCATTTTTGGCATCTAAGGAGATGATCATGTGCGTTTTTCTCCTTCAGTTTGTTTATATGGTGGATGACATTGATGGATTTCCATATATTGAACCACCCTTGCATGGCTGGGATGAAGCCTACTTGGTCATGGTAGATGATATCTTTTGTGTGTTCTTGGATTCGGTTTGCAAGGATTTTATTGAGTATTTTTGCATCAATGTTCATAAGAGAGATAGGTCTGAAGTTCTCTTTTTTTTTGTTGGGTCTTTGTGTCGTTTAGGTATCAAGGTGACTATGGCTTCATAGAATGAGTTTGGTAATGTTCCTTCTGTTTCTATTTTGTGGAATAGTTTGAAGAGAATTGGAGTTAGCTCTTCTCTGAAAGTCTGGTAGAATTCTGCGCTGAAACCATCTTGTCCTGGGCTTTTTTTTTTTTGGAAGGGAGACTTTTGATAACTGCTTCTATTTCTTGGGGGATATGGGACTATTCAATCTTTCTACCTGATCTTGACTTAATTTAGGTAGATGGAATCTATCAAGAAAATTGTCCATTTCATTTAGATTTTCAAATTTGTGGCATATAGGCCTTTGCAGTAAGACCTAATGATTGTTTGAATTTCCTCAGTGTAGTAGTTATGTCCCCCTTTTCATTTCTGATTTTGCTGATTTTGATAGTTTCTCTCTGCCTTTTTCTTAGTTTGGCTAATGGCTTTTCTCTCTTGTTGATTTTCTCAAAAAAAAAAAAACAGCTCTTAGTTTCATTGATTCTTTGAGTAGTTTTATTTGTTTCTAATTGATTGATTTCAGCCCTGAGTTTGATTGTTTCCAGCCGTCTGCTCCTGTTGGATGTATCTGCTACTTTTTTTTTCCTAGGGCTTTCAGTTGGGCCATTAAGTTGCTTGTATGAGATGTTTCAAATTTCTTCTTGAAGGCACTTAGTGCTATGAGCTTTCTTCTTAGCACTGCCTTCATCGTGTCCCATAAATTTGGGTATGTTGTACTTTCATTTTCATTGAATTCTAGGAAGTCTTTAATTTCTTTCTTTATTTCTTCCCTAACCAAGCTGTCATTGAGTAGCAAGTTGTTCAATTTCCATGTATGTGCAGGCTTTTTGCATTTCTGTTGTTGTTGAGGTCCAGCTTTAGACCATGATAATCAGATAGGAAACAAGGGATTATTTCAATCTTCTTATATCTGTTGAGGCTTGCTTTGTGACCAACTATTTGGTCAATTTTGGAGAAGGTTCCATGAGGTACTGTAAAGAAGGTATACTCTTTTGCGTGGAAAGTTCAGTAGACATCTATTAGGTCCATTTGATTTAGGGCCTCTGCAAGTACCCTTGTTTCCCTGTTTTGCTTCTGACTGAATGACTTGTCCTTTGGTGAGAGTGGAGTTTTGAAGTCTCCCACTATTAAGGTGTTGGGATCAATGTGTGATTTCAGCTTTAATAAAGTTTCATTTACAAATGCAGGTGGTCTTGTATTTGGGGCCTAGATGTTCAAAATTGTGATGTCCTTCTGTTGGAATTTTCCTTTGATGAGAAGGAAGTGCCCTTCCTCATCTTTTTGATTAATTTTGGTTGAAAGTCTATTTTATTAAATATTAGAATCACTACCCCAGCTTGTTTTCTGGGTCCATTTGCTTGAAAAACATTTTTCCAGCCCTTTACTCTGAGGTAGTGTTTATCTTTTTTGCATAGGTGTGTTCCTTGGATGCAGCAGAATGTTGGATCCTGTTTCTGCAACCATTCTGTTAGTCTGTGTCTTTTTATTGGAGAGTTGAGTCCATTGATGTTGATAGATAATAGTGACCAATGACTGTTAGTTTCTTTTATTGTGGAGTTGGTGGTCTTACTATATGATTCATTGCTTTTTTTTCTTCTAATTTTTGTTGGGAAATTATCTGTATCCTATATCTTCTTCGGTGTAGTTTTCCTTGGATTGGAGTTTTCTTTCTAGTATCTTCTGTAGGGCTGGGTTGCTGTGTAGATATTGCTTAAATTTAGTTTTCTCATGGAATATTTTGTTTTCTCCATCTATGTTGATTGAAATCTTTGCTGGGTATAGTAGTCTGGGTTGGCATCTGTGTTCCCTTAAAGACTGCATGACCTCTGCCCAGGCCCTTCTGGCTTTCATAGTTTCTGATGAGAAGTCTGGTGTGATTCTGATTGTTCTATGTTCATATGTTACTTGACCTTTTTCCCTTGCTGCTTTTAATATATATATATATATATATATATATAGGTTTGTTTTGTTTTGTAGGTTTAGTGTTTTGACTATGATGTGACGTGAGGTATTTCTTTTCTGGTCTAGTCTATTTGGTGTTCTGTAGGCTTCTTGTATGTTTATGGACATCTCTTTCTTTAAGTTGGGAAAATTTTCTTCTATGATTTTTCTTAAAAATATTTTCCGATCCTTGGAGCCTGGAGTCTTCTTTTTCATCTATTCCTATTATTCTTAGGTTTCATCTTTTCATGCCATCCTTGATTTCTTGGATGTTTTGTATTTGGGCCTCTTCTGATTTTACTTTTTCTTTGAGGAAGGAATCAATTTCTGCGAGTGTATCTTCAGCACCAGAGATTCTCTCTTCCATCTCTTGTATTCTATTGGTGATTTTTACCTTTGTGGTTCCTGATCTTTTCTCTAAGTTCTACAGTTCCAGGGTTTTCTCTGTGTTTTCTTTATAGATTCTAATTCTGTTTTCATGGTTTGTACCATTTCCTTCATCTGATTGAATGTGGCTCCTATTTTTTTTTTGTTTGTTTCCTCTCTATATGTCTGTAATTATTCCTCTACGTGGGCAGTTATAGTCTTCTGTATTTTTTTGAGAGCTCTGTTCATTTCTTCTTTTTGTTCCTCTAATAACTGCATAAGCATAGCTTTAAAGTCATTTTCCTGTGTTTCTGCTAAATTAAAATATCCATTGATTTGGGGGTTTGCTCGTGGGGCCATGGTGTCCTGATCTTTGTTGGATGAGTTCTTACGCCTACCTTTGGCCATTTGCTTGTACATGATCTTCACTGTTTTTTTCTTGAGTCTGAACTTCAGATTGGAACTGTCTCTCTGGTGTCTGGAGTATTCTTCAGGAAGATCAGGGAGGTCCAGTGGCTTGAGAGTGTGTGTTATTGCTTCAGTTGTACCTGAGGGAGTAAAAGCTACTGACGTAGAAGCATTATTTCGGGGGAGTAAGTGTGTTTGTGTGTGTGTGTGTGTCTTGAAGGGGAGTGCTAGAGAGTGTAGGTTCTTGGGATATGGGGGTTGGGAGCAAGCGTAGGAGGGGATGTGGATGCTAGTGCAGTTAGCAAGTGTAGATTGCGGGGGCAAAGTGCCTGCGCAGTTTTCCTGAATACCCAGTGGTCTCCAATCTGTGGAAGGCTCTGCATGCTGGACTCTGAGGTCTGTGGCTGACGTTGGGGTGGGGACAAGTACTCTGTTAATAGGCTCTGTGTGCCCGGCCCTGTGCTCCGTGCTAGAAGTGGTGAGCACAGCAGGCTGCGCTCTGCTCTCTGAGTTGGGAAGTGCTATGTGCTTCCTCTGCTGCCTCCCCCTCAGGCAAGGCTGGAGATCAGAGGTTGTGGGGGAAAATGCTGGGGGCTTGAGTGTTCTCAGTCTCAAATTTCAAGAAGGGAGATCTCTGCTTGGAGCAGGCAGCACTGTGCTCCTTGCAAGTTGCTCTGTACACTGTGGGCTGCCTCCTCTGCTTCAGCTACTGGTTGAGGTACCTCTGCTGCTGCCTCCGTGTTAGCTGCAGTACCTCTACTGCTTCCTCCGATGCAGGCTTGGCTACTTCTGCCACTCCTTCGGCCCGTTACAGGGAAGTGCCTGGGAATCGATTCCCCTGGAGAAGTCCATGGATATGTCCTGGTTGACCTGTGTCCTATTGGACTCACATCAGGGTTTGTCCCCTTTCTCCCCGGACTCCTTTTACCGTTGTTTTGCATTCCACAGCCCCTTGACTCACCAATTCAGAGTTTCAGCTCCTCTGAATACGTTGCTCGCTGGTCACCGCCATCTTGGATCAATGGCAATGACTTAACCAAGAGAAATACTTATTTCACACTTGTAACCATAGGAAGTCCAGGTCTAGTGTTTTCAACTCTTCAGTCTTTCTAATTCAGAATGGCTGTATCCCCTTGCTGTGCACTTTTAAATATCTAGCTTCCCCACATGGACCAATGGTGCATCATAATTCCAAAAGGTTGCTCGGCCCCCAGCCACTGTGTCAGCATTCCCCCCAGTAGGAAGGATAATAGTACCTTCCTTTGTTATTTTGAAAGCTCTTCCCCTAAATATTGTATCACAGACACATAAATAATAGCTTGTTGGCCAGGCTGTACCTGCATAGGCACTTATAACACTAAAATTTTTTTTTAAAAAATGACTTGAAGCACAAAGACTTTTTTTCTAGCTGAAGATTATGATCTTTAAAAATATAAGGGATATTGAGTAGGGCATGGTGGTGCATGCCTGTAATCCAAGCACTCTGGAGGGCATTGGTAGGTATCCAATGACTTTGAGGCCAGCCTGGTCTACAAAGCAAGTCCAAGATGACCACGGCTACAAAAAGAAACCCTTTCTCGGAAAAGCAAAAAGGAGAGGGGGGTCTTTGAAACCAGTTTATATGTTAAAAACCCTCCACAATCAATCAGTCTCCAGTCTGCCATTCCCAACATGCCTAACCCCATGTCCTTCAACACATGTGTTCAGCACCAGTGTTCTCTGCACCTACCCTGCTTGTTTTCTTGTTCTCTTGCTAGTTCCCTGCCTGCCTCTTTTTTCCATTGATTCTGCCAGTTCATCTTTTGTTAAACACACTGCCTCAGGGCTGGGAGGATGACTTGGCAGTTAAGAACACTTGCTGCTCTTGAAAAAGACTATGGTTTGGTTTCAAGCCTCAGTGAGTTTCCAACTTCCTGCAGCTCTGCCTCTAAGGGATATAATGCCCCCTCGCTGGCCTCCACAGCCACCTTCACAAACATGTACAAACATACATGGGTAGGCACACACATAAATATATATTAAAAATTAAAAAAAAATCTTTAAACATACCACCTCGCCAATTCTATATTTTGACTGTCCCTAACTTCCCTCAAGTACCAAAATCCACCTTTACATAGAATTAGTACATAGATAACAGTAATTAACCAGGTATGCTAGTACACACCTGTAGCCCCAGCAGTCAGGAGGCTGAAGTAGAGGATCATGAGTTCAAATCTGGTGAAACCTTGTCTGTAAATAAATAAGGAAGGAAAAAGTCATGTGCTTTTAATGTGGTATGTTTGTTGTGGGAGCTTCCCGCTCAATTTCACTCATTCAGTACTTACAATAACCCACTATTATCCCCATGTTACAAGGGGGCAGACTGGAGAACAAAGAAGCGAAGTTACTTACACAAAACAATATTATATGCTTATCACATTTATTTCATTTCTTTCCCAAGCACATATACCTTAATATTGTTTAAGTCTGTGTGACTGGCTTCTAACCAACAGAATGAACAGAAATGTTGTAAGCCATTTCTACGCTTAGTCCTTAAAAAAATCCCACTCAAATTTCATGATTTCCTTGTTTTTAATTGCTGAGTAGTATTTCATTGTGTGAATGTACCACAATTTCTGTATTCATTCCTCAACTGAGGGACATCTGGGTTGTTTCTGGATTCTGACTATTATGGAAAAAGCTGCTAGGAACATGGTTGAGCAAATGTCCTTGTTGTATACTTGAGCATATTTTTGGATACATGTCTAGGAGTGGTATAGCTGGATCTTGAGGAATCACTATTCCTTATCTTCTGAGAAAGCACCAGACTGATTTCCAAAGTGGTTAAAAAATTGGTGCTTCCACCAGCAATGGAAGAGGGTTCCCCTTTCTCCACAACCTCTCCAGCAAGTGCTGTCACTTGAGTTTTTGATCTTAGCCATTCTGATGTGTGTGAGGTGAAATCTCAGGGTCGTTTTGATTTGAGTATTTCTTTAGCTGTTTCTCTGCCATTCCATATTCCTCTATTGAGAATTCTCTGTTTAGCTCTGTACCTCATTTTTAAATTAGATTGCTTGGTTTGTTCGTGTCTAACTTCTTGAGTTCTTTGTGTATTCTGGATATTAGCCCTCTGTCAGACATAGGGTTGGAGAAGATCCTTTCTCAGTCTGTAGGCTGTTGTTTTGTTCTGACTAAAGTGTGCTTTGCTTTACAGAAGCTGTTCAGTTTCATGAGATCCCATTTATTGATTGTTGATCTTAGATCCTGTGCTGTTGGTGTTCTGTTCAGGAAGTTGTCTCCTGTGCCAATGAGTTCCAGGCTCTTCCATACTTTTTCTTCTAACAGATTTAGTGTGTCAGATTTTATGTTGAGGTCTTTGATTCACTTGGACTTTAGTTTTGTGCAGGGTGATACTAGCCAGCAATTAAAAACAAGGAAATCATGAATTTTGCAGGCAAATGGTAGGATCTAGAAAAAATCATCCTGAGTGAGGTATCGCAAAAGCAGAAAGACACACATGGTATATCCTCACTATTATAGACCTATAAGATAGGATAAATATACCAAAATATGTACACCTAAAGAAGATAAACAAGAAAGAGTTCCAGGGGTAAGATGATCAATCCTCATCTAGAAAGACAAAGGGGATGGACATTGGAAATAGAAGAAAATAAGTAACAGGACAGTAGCCTACCACAGAAAGCACCTGAAAGACTCTACCTAATAGTGTATCAAAGCAGATGCTAAAACCCATAACCAAACCTTCAGCAGAGTGTAGGGAATCATATGAAGGAAGGAGGAATTAATATATCTTAGAGGGGACAGGGAGCCCCACAAGGTCCAAATATATCTGAGCACAGGGAGCTTCTATGAGACTGTTTATCTAACCAAGGACCATACATGGATATAACCTACAACCCCTGCTCAGACATAGCCCATGGTATCCAAGTGAGTTCCTTAGTAAGGGGGACAGGATTTGTTTGTGACATGAACTCATGAGCTTTCCCTCTCCACTGATAGAGGAGCAACATTGCTAGACCACAGATAAGGACATTGCAACCATCCTGAAGATACCTGATAAACTAGGGCCAGATGGAAGGAGAGGAGGACACCCCTTCTCAATGGACTCAGAAGGGGCCAGGGAGGAGAGGAGGGAGGGAGGGGAGGATTGGGAGGGAAAGAGGGAGAGGGCTACAGCTGGGATACAAGTGAATGTATAAAATTATTTGAAAATAAAAACAAATAAATCATGAAATTTGTAGGCAAATGGTCAGAACTGAAGTGGTATTGGGAGGGAATGCAGAAAGAGACTACAGCTGGAATACAAAGTGAATAAACTGTAATTAATATAAACAGATAAATAAATTTTAAAATTTTAAATAAAAAAACACATCCCACGCATCCCTCCAGTCCTTTCTTCAATTTTGTATTATCCTCAAGGCCATGTGGTAGTATCACAAGATGGTTGTGCACTTGCTCAAATAAAAAAAAAAGAGATGGAATATGAATTCAGAGCATTCAGTTCTAGAGTCCAGTTCTGATTGTATAGGCTAGTCTTTCTCAACCTGTGAATTGCAATCCCCTTGGGAGGGTGTAAAATGACATTTCACAGGGGTCCCTAGGACCGTCAGAAAACACAGATATTTATATTATGATTTATTAGCAATAGCAAAAGTACAGTTATGAAGTAGCAATGAACATAAATTTATGTTTGGTAGTCACTACAACATGAACTGTATTAAAGGCTCACAGCATAAAGGAGGTTGAGAACCACTGTTCTAGGCCATATAATACCTCTCTTTCATTCTTTCGTGATTTTTTTCATGAAATATTTTTTTTTTAGAAATTAAGATAATAGTATAGTAACACCCCCACCACTTACCCATCATCCAACTTCAAGCTTTATCTACATATAGGCAGCAGTGTTGTATGTAAAGACATTTCCTCTGGCATTATTGTGAAACAAAACTGCTATTACATCATTTATCTATTACTATTTCACTATGTGCCTCTAGAAGATAAAAGCTATTTTAAAACAAAATACATGGTTCAGGTGTGGTAGTGCACACCTGCAATCCCAGCACTCTGGAATCTGAGACAGGAAGATGGCAAATTCAAGACCAATCTGAACTAAACTACATAGCAAGATTTTTTTTTTTAAAGAACTTGTTCAGTTTATTTAAAAGACATCAACCAGAGTGTGGTGGCACACACCTTAAATCTCAGCACTCTGGAGGCAGAGAAGGTGGATCTTTGAGTTCAGTTCAAGGCTAACCTCGTCTATAGAGCAAGTTCCAGGACAGCCAGGGCTACGCAGAGAAACCCTGTTTCAAAAATTTAAAATAAAAAAACTAACATAAAATGAAACGGAAAAATGAGAGATCATCTCACAGAACACACAGGCCTAAATTCCTTAATCTCATTAAGCACCCAACATATACATTTTTCACTAAATTTATTTATTTATTCATTTTACATCCCAATTGCAGCACCCTTCCTCCTCTCCTCCTGATCCCACCCTCTCAGCCCCTTCCTTCTTTCCCCCTCTCCTTCTTCTCAGAAAAGAGGAGCCCTCCTACCCTCCCCAAACCCACCCTGCTAGTCACAGCAGGACTATGTGCATCCTCTTCCACTGAGGCCAGACAAGGCAGCCCAGCTAGGGGAGAGTGATCTAAAAGCAGACAACAGAGTCCATGTCAGAAACAGCCCCTGCTCCACTTGCTAGGGGACCCTCATGAAGACAAAGCTGTCCATCAGTTACATTTGTTGTGGGCCTAGGTTCAGTCCATGCTTGCTATTTGATTGGTGGTTCAGTCCCTGCGAGCCCCCACGTGCCTAGTTTTGTTGACACTGTTGATCTTTCTAAGGAGTTCTTGTACCCTCCAGGGCTTTCTATCCTTCTCCACCCTCCCCCAGAAGATTCCCTGAGATCCACTTAATGTTTGTCTGTGGGTCTCAGCATCTGTTTTAATATGCTGCTGGGTGGATCCTCTCAGAGGACATTTATGCTAGGCTACTGCCTGCAAACATAACAGAGTATCATTAATAGTATCAGGCATTGGCTCTTTCCTATGGGGTAGGTCTCAGGTTGGGCCAGTCATTGGTTGAGCATTCCCTCAACCTCTGCTCTATCTTTATCCCTGAACATTTTGTAGGCATGGTAAGTTTGGGGTAGAAAGTTTTTGAGTGGGTTGGTGTCACAGTCCATCCACTGGAAGTCCTGCCTGTCTAAGAGGTGGTCACTTCCGTCTCCATGTGTCCTGTAACCAGGAGTCTCGGTTAAAATCACCCTTATATCCTCCCAGGAGCCTACTCTGTTGCAGATATCCAGCTTGCTCCAGAGACTTCTTCCCGCCTCAGTTTCCCTTCTTTCTTCTAGTTCTCTAGATTCTTACCCGCTCTCTCTCCATATCTGATCTCCACCCTCGTTCACGTTCCACACCCTCTCCCACCCAGACCCCTCTCTTCCTCCACTTCTAATATCTATTCTATTTCTCCTTCTCAGTGGTATTCAAGCATCCTCCTTTGGGCCTTCTTTGTCACTTAGTTTCTTTGGATCTGTGGATTGTATTATGTTTATCTTGTACTATATGGCAAATATCTTATAAGTGAGTACATATCATGTATATCATTCTGAATCTAGCTTACCTCACTTTCTAGTTCCATCCATTTGCTTGCAAATTTCATGATGTTCTTTTTTTAAATAGCTGAGTAGTATTCCATTGTGTAAATGTACCACATTTTCTTTAACCATTATTCAGGTGAGGGATATCTGGGTTGTTTCCAATTTTCGGTTGTTATGAATAAAGCTGCTATGAACATAGTTCAGCAAGTATCCATGTGGTATGGTGGAGCATGTTTTTAGTATAGGCCCAGGCATGGTATAGCTGGTACAGCTGAGTCTTGAAGTAGATCTACTCCCAATTTTCTGAGAAAGTGCTAGATAAATTTCCAAAGTGGTTGAACAAGTTGGCACTCTCACCAGCAGTAGAAGTGTTTCCCTTTCTCCACATCTTCACCAGCATGTGCTCTCACTTGAGTTTTTCATCTTAGCCATTCTGACAGGTATAAGATGGAATCTCAGAGTTGTTCTGATTTACATTTCCTTGGTGACTAAGGACGTTGAACATTTCTTTAAGTGCTTCTCAGACATTAAAGAGTCTTCTGTTGAGAATTCTCTGTTTAGCTCTGAACCCCATTTTTTAATTGGGTCATTTGGTTTGTTGCTGTTTAATTTCTTGAATTATTTATATATTTTAAATATTAGCCCTGTGTTGGATATAGATTTGGTGAAGATCTTTTCCCAGTCTGTATGCTACTCTTTTGTTGTATTGACAGTGTCCTTTGCCTTGCAGAAGCATTTCAGTTTCATGAGGTCCCATTTATTGATTGTTGATTTAGAGCCTAATCTGTTGGTGTTGTGTTCAGAAAATTGTCTCCTGTACAAATGATTTCAAGGCTATTCCCCACTTTCTCTTCTATTAGATTTAGTGTATCTGGTTTTATGTTGAGGTCTTTGATCCACTTGGACTGGAGTTTTGTGAAGGGTAATAAATATGTACCTATTTGCATTTTTCTGCACATAGTCATCCAGTTAGACCAGCACCATTTGTTGAAAATGCTATCTTTTTTCCATTGAATGGTTTTGGCTTCTTTGTCAAAAAGTAGGTGTCCATAAGTGTGTGGATTTATGTTTTTATTCCATTGACCAACCTGTCTGTTTCTAAGCCAATACCATATAGTGTTTATTACTATTGTTTTGTAGTACGGCTTGAAATAAAAAATGGTGATACCATCAGAAGAACCAATACATTGTTAAAGAATGTTAAGTTTCCTGAAATTGGAAAAAATAAGACCCACATGTCGCAACTGTTGGTAAGCTCTTGTGGCATCTACAAATCTCAAGCCTTCTTGTCTTCTATAGTTTGTAATTTATCTGTTAAAGAAGTTTCCTATAGTCTCCCATAGGCTGGACTGGTGCCACCTTCTTGTGCTTTTGTTGTTTTGCCCATTTAATGACATTTCTACTTTGCTGCCCTTTATAATGGTGTTGGTTATCACCTTGTTGCTTTTTTAATGATTTATTTATTTTTATTTCATGTACATTGGTGCTTTCCTTGCATGTGTGTCTGTGTATGGGTGCCAGGTCTCCTGGAACCGGAAATACAGATAGCTGTGAGCTGATGTAGGTGCATGGAAATTGAACCCAGGTCCTTTGGAAGAGCAGTCAGTGCTCTTTACTGCTGAGCCATCTCTCCAGCCTCACCTCTACGGTTTTCAAGGTAGTGCACTTGCTCTCCAAAAAAAGTTCTTGGTGAAGGTATGCCTACACCCTTGGGAATGCCCACCCTCCCCCGCCAAGGTTATAATCTTTGTTTTACAAACTAGAAACTCCATGATTCTTGTTTGACCTATTATAATGGATCAAGTACAAATCACAAATCACAGCTCAGGATGCAGACCTGTTTGGAAGGAAACCACTTGCATAGATAAGAAAGGGGAGAAGGAGTCAGACAGAGACACTTTAAAGCAAATTTCCATGACTTGCTGCCTTAGTGACTTTGAGCAGATAATTGTAGCTCTCTGTATTAGTCAAGGTTCTCAGCTGCAAGAGACTAACTGTAATTAATTTAAGATAATGGATTTATTCAGGCACTTTGCAGAATAATTGAGAGTGGTGAAGAACAAAACCTGAGGCAAAAAAGCCAACAATATTTAAAAACATAGCACTGAACTGACCCCCTAGGGACATCACTCCTGGCACTACCAACAACAGCTTCAGACAGTAAAGGTCAGGATTGCGTTACTGGGGTGCCTAGACCCTTCCAACTCCCAGTGGATGTTTAGAAGGTGTGTTGTAATCACGGAGACTCTTTCAAGACTGCATCAGATATGAAATAAAACACATGTTATGGGCTGGGCTTGTAGCTCAGTATGCATACACATGCACACACTCACACATGTGCACATACACATACACGTCTAAAAAGCATTTAACATGATCTGGAGAGATGGCTTACCAGTTAAGAACACATACTTCTCTTCCAGAAGACCCAAATTCAGTTCCCAGAACCTTTGTCACAAGGCTCACATGCACTGCTAAGCCCATGCCCAAGGAAGATCCTATACCTTCAGCTTACATGGACACCTGCACTCAACATTCACAAAATACCATGCAGGTACATATACATATTTAGAATAATTTTTAAAAATTCATCTTAAGTAAAGTTTTTTTAAACAAAAAAGAAATACCCAGCTAAGACATTTCACCAACTGAAACAGATAATAAATGGTTTTTTTTTTCTGTTTTTAAGTTACCAAGTTTTGAGATAATTTGTTACACAGCAAGAGGTAAATAATACAAAGTATTATGGAAAAGGTGCTTGTCTTAGTTAGGGTTTTATTGCTGTGGAAAGACATTGTGACCACAGCAACTCTTATAAAGAAAAGCATTTAATTGAGGCTTGTTTACAGCTTCAGAGGTTTAGTCCATTGTCATCCTGACAGGAAGCATGGTCTGCAGGTAAATATTTTGCTGGAAAAGTAGCTTGAGAACTCTACATCTGGATTCACAGGCAGCAGGAGAGGAGACACAAGGCCTGGCTTAAACATTTGATACTCCAAAGCCCAATCCCCAGTGACACAATTTCCTCCAACAAGGCCACACCCACTCCAACAAGGCCATACCTCCTAATCCTTCTCAAGTAGCATCACTTCCTAATGACCACACATTTGAATATATGAGCATATGGGGGCTACACTCATTCAAACCACCACAGGGCTATAAAAGGGAAATCTTTTTGCTATGAAAAAAACAAAAACATACAGCACAGGATATTTTTTTTAGTTTGAAGCATGTAATTAGTAAAAATGAAATTAGTTCTTATTGAAGGTATGGTATGACCATGACTTATCGTATAACTATAATAGAACATGATAATTAGCCATGATGTAAGAGTTAGTGGAAAAGGAAAAGTATTCTTGGCCAAGAGCAAGACACCTGAAGACAGAGAGGAAACAGTTTCATTCCTGTACAGGCAAAAAGTAAAATCTACAATCAATCTAGAAGGCAGTATGTGGACTCAAATGTACAAAGATAGTGAACTGAAATGGTAAGTAGTAAGAAATGAACAATAATAGGCTATCAGAATCCCTTAGTGGGTAAGGGCATTTGGCCATCCAGCCTGACTTTCTGAGTTTTATCCCTGAGAACCATACCATAGGAGAGAACCAATTTCCATAAGCTGTCTTCTGATCTCTGTCAATCATGGTGTATCTCCTCTCCCCAAAAATAAAATGTAAAAAATAAAATAAAGAACTAAACTGGTTTGAAAATTATTTGGGAGTACAACTAATAGATCTTGCCTGTCAGGACATTTGTCAGCAAGAAATTATGCCAAGTCTTTTCTGATAATGATTTTCTCCCAGAACACAGAAGATCAGTATTCATCTACTTGGGTGAAGGTGGTAGAGGTAGGAAGTTGAGTGCTTTGAAAAAAATGTGTTGTTTTGAAATTATTGGACTACTTAGTAAAAAAAAATACTGATAAGGGTAGTATATTACTATTGACAGACTACAAACTTATGGAAACATCAATATTTAAAGTATTTATTTTCTCTATGTTTAGCAGCCAAAGTATACATATAAACACAGTTATTTGAAGTCACTCATGGTTATAAGTTTTGCCTGGTCAGGTAACATAGAAAAGCATGGTGCAAAGATTTCAATATAGTTGGAGTACTGAAAAATGGTACTAAGTAGGGAAAGAAATGAGTATAGTTAAAAGGCTAGTATATTGAGGTAGGATGAGCACTGCTAAGTGCTATCCAATTGCCTTGCAATCAAAAACTTATCTCCACATTTTCTAAGCATAGCCTCACAGGCTGTCATCAACTGAGCTGCCAGACCTTCCTGAGATGTCTTTAGATATGAAGAAAGCTGCCTACACCATTTCAGTACTCCCCAAGGAGCCCATATGTAGTGACAAAGACTACATAGTGTATTCGTCTTGGTTCAACTCGGAACAATACTGAAGGACCATTGCAGCATCAGAACGCAAACTCCCCTTCAGGCTTATCCAGGTCTGTCACAGGGTCTTCGTTGAATCCCAGATTTCTTCTGATTGTTTCCTTCTTCTCCTTTCTAAGGCGTTAATCATGATATCACTTCTTTTTTCTTTTATTATTTTTCTTTCTTTCTTTGGTTTTTCAAGACAGGATTTCTCTGTGTAACAGCACTGGCTGTCGTGGAACTCACTCTGTAAACCAGGCTGGCCTCAAACTTAAGGATTCTCCTGTCTCTGCCTCTGCCTCTGCCTCTGCCTCTGCCTCTGCCTCTGCCTCTG
>NW_026589137.1:10777705-10781534 GCF_907164565.1 Psammomys obesus | reverse complement strand
GCCTCTGCCTCTGCCTCTGCCTCTGCCTCTGCCTCTGCCTCTGCCTCCCAAGTGCTGGGATTAAAGGCATACACAACTATGCCAGGCTTGATGTCATTTCTTAATAACTAAGTGAACAAGAAGTTTAGAAGGATGTAGCCTTATTGTTATAATGATGTGTTAGGGTATGAGGGTATGATCTTAGAAGTGGAGAAATTCCAGACAACAAGGGCCATAGACAAAGATGAAGTCATGTGGTTATTAAGGTCACCAACAGTTCTCTCATTCAACAAGATTTAACACCAACAAAAAAAAAGATCTACTATATCAGTTGTTTATGTATATGAATCAAAATTTAGTGATTTTGAATAGCAAGCTTTAACCAGGCTAACACATTTAGTATCTATACTAAATGTGGTATCTACTACAGATACTGGGGAATGTGGGATTTTATCACAAGAATGACAAGAAACTATTGGAGGGTTTGAAAGCAATTGGGTTAACACAATTCATGTTTTAAAAAAAAATGTGTTCAAGCCAGGCATGGTGGTACACACCTGTATTCCCCACACTCTGGGAAACAGAGGCAGGTAGATCTCTGTGAGTTTAAGGCCATCCTGGTCTACAAAGTGAGTCCAGGACAGCCAAGGATACACAGAGAAACCCTGTCTCCAAAACCAAAAATAAATAACTAAGTAAACAGATAAATAAATAAACTTTAATAAAATAGCAAGCCTTTATTATCTCACAGGGTCTGTGGCTTAGGGATCTGAGTGTGCATCCGTTTGTTGATCTCATCTCAGAATCTCTCAAAAGGCTGGAATGGAGTTACTGGCCAGAGTGACAGTTCAGTGCTGGAATAAGAGTCAGATCTTCTTGCAGTCCAACCTGTGCCCGCTTACATGGTTGATGGCTAGCCTCAGAGCCTCTCTGGCAGCAGTTCCTTTCCACTGGGCATCACATAGCACAGCAGTGCCATTGGCTTCCTTTACAGAGATGCAAGAGAACTAGGATACTGAATATGAATGTCACAATCTTACAAAGGCACCTGTCATGATCTCTTTCTTTCTTTTGCCAAAAGTGAGTTCCAAGGAAAGCAGAAGGGTGACTGTTCAGGGGAGGAAAGGAATGAGAAAGCAGCGTAAGTGACAGTAGTAAGAGGCAAATAAGAATAGGTATGTGTGACACTGTCACAGTGAAAATCCTAATTCTGTATGTGAATAGCTAAGAAGCTTTTTAAGGAGCTAAATATAATTTAAAGATGGATAATATTATTGACAAGTATGTGGAGTAAATGATGATTATTTGAACGTGGGGCTGGATAAGGCAGCCTATAAACTAGCACTTGGGAAGCAGAGGTTGATGGAGCACTGTGATTTCCAGGACGGCCAAGGATACATGTCAGTACACTATCTCAGAACAAACAAACAAGCAAAAAAACCCTGGGAGGAAGGTTTTCTTTTGATATAGTCAAGTTTAAGGTTAAAAAATAAAAACAAAAAAACAAGTGAACACAGATTATTTCAAAATACATACTTTAAATATTTAATTACTTATTGTTTTTTTTTGTTTGTTTGTTTTGTTTTATTTTGTTTTGTTTTGAGACAGAGTCTCACTATGCAGCCCTGGCTGGCCTGAAACTTGCTGGCTAGACTATGTTGGCCTCATACTTACCTTGATTTACTTGCTTCTGCCTTCTGGGTGCTGGGATTAAAGGCGCATACCACCACACCCAACCCAATATTTGTGTTACTAAAAGTTAATGAATGAATTAATTAATTAAAATTAACTTAAGCAAATAGTATTGCATGATTTGAAAGGGTTTCAGTAGATCAAAGAAAACTGCCAACAAAGATAACAGACAGCCTACAGAAAGGTACAATGTCTTTTTCAGAGATACTTCTGACAAGGGATCAGTATCAAGAGTACATAAATAACTGCAAGAAACAAGCAGCAAACAAATGAACCTGCCAATCAACACATGACTGAGTAGACAGTTCTCAAAAGAAGAAACGTAAGTAGCAAATAAATATTCTTTTAAGTACTCATCTTCCTTAGACAATTGAGGAAATGCAAATTAGGACTACTTTGAAAATCTCATCCTAGTTAGTATAATTATTAGAAAAACTAATGACAACAGAGGTTGAGGACCATAGGTAGAGATCAAGAAAGTTGAAAGGGGCTCAGGAGAGAAGAGAAATGAGGAGGAGGGAATGAAGAACACTATAAAACACTCATGATATGAATGTGGAAGAGAATGGGGCTGGAGAGATGGCTTAGCAGTTAAGAGCTCAGGCTGCCTTTCCAGAGGACCCAGAGTAAATTCTCAGCACCCACATGGCAGGTTACAACTGTCTGTAACTCAAGTTCAAGGCTGATACTATCACACAGACATACACACAGGTAAAACACCAATGCACATGGAATAAAAATAAATAAAAAATTAAAAACAAAAAAAAAAGAAAGTGGAAGAGGAAATACTGGGGGCAGAAGGGTTCAGTGGGGACAGAGGGCAGAGAAATGTGGGAAGATCATTCAGGACAAAGAATTAACCAAAACTAAGTATGTATAAAAATGCCATAAGAAAAAAAAAAGGCCAGGTGGTGGTGGTGGTGGTGGTGGTGGTGGTGGTGGTGGTGGTGGTGGTGGTGGTTGGCCTTTAATCCCAGCTCTGGAGATTAAGGGAAGAGGCAGGCAAATCTCTATGAGTTTGAGGCCAGCCTTGTCTACCATAGAGAGTTCCTGGACAGCCAGGGCTATGTAGAGACACACTGTCTGTAAATAGATAGATAGATAGATAGATAGATAGATAGATAGATAGATAGATAGATAGAAAGAAATAGATAAATAAATAAATAAGACTTATATATTTAAAAGTGAGTTGAAGTGGTCCATACTCAGAGAAGGTTGAACAGGGTGTACATGAAAGGTGTCAGGGTGTCAAAGGAGCCTTTTGCATTAACTGTCTATCATACTTGCTATGTGCAGGACCCTATGCCAAAGGCTTAGCAATAAACAAAATAGAGCGTTTTTCCTCCTTTGGCATAGCTGCATTCAAAGCAGCATAAAAGAAACAAGAAAACATAAGATCATTTATTAATATGTAGTGTAACTGTAAAACAGGATAATATTTAAGAAAGTGGTTGAGAGAATAGATGAAGGAAGGTTGTCTTTAAAGAAGGAGGCTCAGAAATGTTTCTGGAGAGATGCTTAATCAGTTGGGAAGAATAAGGAGTAGCTATTGAATAAAAATAAAAACTTACAGAAGCAAGTAAATGGATCCCTGAGTTTGAGGACAGTCTTGCTTACAAAGCAAGTTCTAGAGGGCTACACAGGGAGATTCTGTCTCAAAATGAATGAATGAATGAATGAATGAATGAATGAATGAATGAATGAATAAATAAATAAATAAATCCAAAACAAAAATACTGAAAAAAGTTTCCTTGTGGAAGTGATTAGTTTTGTGAATTCAGAGACCCAAAAGTTGCCAGTGTGGCCAAAGAAGAGAGACACAACTCCGAAACCCTAGACCTACATACAACCCAGTTGATGCAGTGTGGTATCTAATACCACACTGGGGAATGTCGGCTTTTTACACAAGTCGACATTGAAGGGTTTAAAAACAATTGGGGTAACACAATTCATATTTTTGGGGTTTTTTGTTTTGTTTTGTTTTTGAGATCTGGGGGGGGGGTTGTTTTGTTTTTGTTTTAAATATCTTTAGCCAGGCTTGGTGGCCCATGGCTGTGATTCCAGCACTTGGGCAGGCAGAGGCAGGTAGATCTCTGTGAGTTCCAGGCCAGAAGAAAGAAAGAAAGAAAGAAAGAAAGAAAGAAAGAAAGAAAGAAAG
>NW_026589137.1:10776544-10777695 GCF_907164565.1 Psammomys obesus | reverse complement strand
AAGAAAGAAAGAAAGAAAGAAAGAAAGAAAGAAAGAAAGAAAGAAAGAAAGAAAGAAAGAAAGAAAGAAAGAAAGAGAACTGCAGACACTCATGCGCATATGTGCCTGTACACACACACACACACACACACACACACACACACACACATTTTTTGTTTGTTTCCTCTAGGGAGAATGTAAACTGGAATTCCAAATGCTAAATGGAGATGCAAAAAGACGGTAGAGTCTGGTGTGAACTGGAACTCAGAGAAGTAAGTTTTTGATTAATCATTGAATGAGGGGACTTTAGTGATAGGTCATAATGCCCAAAGGGAGAAAGAATTTCAAGGTAGAAGTTTCAATGTGACTAAAGAAGTGCTGAGGAGCAAGGATGTTTAGGCCATCTCCAGAGTAGGTTGGGGGGTGGGCACAATGTACTGGTTCCAGCAAAGAGGTGGTAGTGAATAAAGACCTGTCAGCATGGAAAAAATGTCCAAACTGGATGGTAGGAGGCCCTTTGGTTATCAGGCATCACCAGCCCATAACAAAGATCCTTCAGAAGCCTTAGCTGTTTTAGAGTACCCACGTGTAATTTGAGATAGAAAGAGACACTATAAATTCTGAGGTGAGTGTTGGCAAGATAAGCTGCTGTTCTAAATTAATTTAGGCTCTAGGCTTCCACCTTTGAAATTCTAATTGGGTTATAAGCCATTCACCCTTCACAAATCCTTAACTGCTTTATATCCTTCAACCTACTGCTTCCCTCGAAATGACTCAGCTAGGGCAGTTTGCCTAGGAAAATGTTGGGGGTTTTTTTGTTGTTGTTTTGTTTTGTTTTGTTTTGGCTTACTCCAGCAATGGCCCAGAAAAACAGAAGGCCAAAATGGACTGAATTCAGACTCCAACCATGCCAAGTGAGAAATATTTACTGCTTCAGTTATAAAAAGGCCTTTTGCATATAATCCCAGCACTTGGGAAGCTGAGGCAGGAGAATTGCTTTGAGTTTGAGGCCAGTATGGCCTACAGAATGAAATCCTGTCTTTAAAAATAAGGTAAAATGAAATAAAAAATGAAAGGCAGAAAGAAAGAAAGAAAGAAAGAAAGAAAGAAAGAAAGAAAGAAAGAAAGGAAGGAAGGAAGGAAGGAAGGAAGGAAGGAAGGAAGGAAGGAAG
>NW_026589137.1:10761844-10776534 GCF_907164565.1 Psammomys obesus | reverse complement strand
AAGGAAGGAAGGAAGGAAGGAAGGAAGGAAGGAAGGAAGGAAGGAAGGAAGGAAGGAAGGAAGGAAGGAAGGAAGGAAGGAAGAAAGAAAGAAAGAAAAAGAAAGAAAGAAAGAAAAGAGGTTCTTGTGAGAAGCTTTCTATGTGTTTTTGCTTACCTGTGTGGCACCCAGTAGCCCACTGTGGAACTGATAAATGAGTGATCTTGGGGAACAAAGCAGGCACCTCATCAAAGGTGATTCCTTCCAAGTATAATTTTGTTGTTCTTTCAGCATTTGGAGTACAAATAAAGAAGGCATAGCACCCTACTATTACCTCTAGCAACTTGAGGAATTCCACAAAAATTATAGTTGTTATGGTCTGAGAATCACTGAGGAAAGACCCCAGACTCAAGTAACATGCAAAAGCAAGGATTGTTTATTCTGCAGAATTTTTCCAGCATGCCAGGACCATCATTCCTTAGAATGAGATCCCAGAATTGAGTACACTGGCTCAATTTAAAGGCAATTGGGAGATTTCCAAAAGGAGTAAGGTGACCTTTCATTTGATTGATTAGTGGTGACTCAGGAGGCAGGAGGGGATTTAGGATTGGCTAAACATTTAGGAACTTTCCAGAGTTGCTAAGGACATTTCCTTAAGTTTGCTGAATCGTTATACTTAGCTCAAGCCCATGTGTTAAACATTAAGCTGATTGGCTGCCTGCGAGTTTCAGTTTTTCCAGAAACTCTTTTTCTATGTTCTGAAAAACAGAAACTCAGGCCTAGCTAGGCAAATTTGAAAATGAAGCCTGTCATGGAGTCGGATTAGCCAAACAGATATGGGTCTTCCAGGGTTCTCTTGTGAGCTTTGGAGTTATTAGACCTCTCATTGGAACCTCAATCAGACTAAACTAGGACTCCTGGCTTTCCCATTAAAAAATAATTCCAGGAATAGCCACTTTACAAAGCAGAGCTGGAGATTTTATTAAAGATGTTTTAATATTGGCATAAGCCTGAAGATTAGGAGAGAGGTGAACAAAACAATGAACATCTAAGAGCATGGGAATGGACTTCTCAAAGATGAGTCTCAGAAAGTATGACAAACCCAAAAGTGGGTACAGGCTCTTCAAAGGAGAGCCAGAGATCACTGTTCCAATAGCCATAAACAGGGTTTCTATGGGTTTGAAGTTATTATCTTATCATTAGGTTCTTGGGGTTGGGGCCTGACAGGATTACAATTGATAAGGTAAAAGCCTACCTAGCCCAAAGAGATAGAGGAAGGTGAAATGCCATGTCTTTACTGTAAACTAAGTTAAATTTTGTTTGAGATTTTTTTCAAGCAATGCATGGGGACAGCTCCATACATTTTATGTTTTAACATAAAATGTCTATATATCAAAGGAATATTAACTCTTAC
Source organism: Psammomys obesus (assembly GCF_907164565.1). NCBI lineage: Eukaryota > Metazoa > Chordata > Mammalia > Rodentia > Muridae > Psammomys > Psammomys obesus. The sequence goes on along the minus strand of NW_026589137.1, from coordinate 10,775,141 downwards.
GCAAGCAGCCTTTACAGCAAATATTGTTAATTTGCTAGAATTCTTGCCTCTCTGCTGCCAAGAGCTGTTAGCAGACCTTTGTATAATCAGCTCTGTCCTTTCTCATGCCTTCGTAATTTCTGTTTTTCTATCCCACCTCAGTCACATGTGCCAAATCATAGCATGAATCTCTTGCCTAAAGGATCCGGCAGTGGATCTTGCATGGAGTCTCGAGTCATCTTTGTGCACATAGCATCATAGTCATCCCTACCCTCCTTCTCTGCTGCACATCCTTGCAGAAGCACTGGCCTGCCAGCTCTTCAAAGATTACTTCCTAGATGAAAAGCAGCTGAACAGAGAGCACCTGGACTGCAGAGTCAGGCAACTCCCCAGAGGGTAACCTCTAACTAAGCTTTGAGGAAAATGGGGACTCTGGCTGAGGGTGGGTTGTTTGTTTGTTATCTCAAATACTCTCAAGCTTGCCAAAACCTAGGCAGGCTTCCATGGCCAGATGGTCTATTATTCACCATGCTTTGTATCACCTGAGCCTCTTTCCCCTGCTGAGCTGCAGCAGGCTGTACTCTGTCAGTTTGTAAACTTGTGTTCAGATTTTTAGAGGGTTCAGAAAGGCTGAATGCAGAAAGACAGTCCAGTAAATAGCTCTGTGGCTGGATTATTGAATACTCTCATCTCCTGGGTCTATGTGACCTTCCAGCCTGATCTTCAGTGAAGCAAATCAGAGTCTTAGTGATAGGAATCAGGGACAAGGTAGCCCTATTTCATAAGCAGTTAGTTAGTGTTATGGCCCAGGAAAAACAAGAATGTCTGCATATCCTAGGCAGACTGATACTCAGCTCTGATGAGCACCAAGGTTTTACCATAAACAATCAGATGAGCTTGAGCACTGAAATCTGAAAGGAACAGCTCATCAAAACAGCTGATAACCAATTGCCTTTGTTTTTTACATCCTGGCTCTTCCCCTTGGAAAATTTGGTGGATGTTTTTCCTCCCTGTGGGCTTTTCTGAACCTGCCTGATTTCTTTCACCCAACCCACCAAACAGTCAAAACTCCCTAGCACATTCAAATTAACCAACCAGATTCATCCAAACTCGATGCCTAATTTGAATATTGATGGAACCAAAATGGTTGGTTGTCGGGATGTAAAAGAAATCTCTGATCCAGAATGCTATTTGACAACTTATTTTCAAGTCCCCTCTCTGCTACAATAAATTTTGTTTGTTAACCTTTCCTATACTATCCTTCCATGTCATTTTTCATAATAATGAACTGGGCTCTGACAGAGGAAACAAAGAACATTAGCTTCAATTCCTAAAGGTGTATGAGACACACTATAGTAGTCACGTTTCTCTTTTCTACGATAAGCTTACCTGACAAAACAATTTAAGGAAGGAATAGTTCTTTGATATGAATTTGAAGTTCACCCTGATGGAAAAGTCATGGCTGAAGAATTATAAGACACCTGGTCACATTACTTCTGTTGGGAAGAAGAGATAGATGTTCAATTCACTTTTTCTGATTCAGCCCAGAGATCCCAGCCCCTGGACTGGCTGAAGCTGCCCACATTTTTGGATGATTCTTCCTACTTCTGCTAATCTAACCTAGAAACTTTTTCACAATTTTGTCTTCTCAGTGGTTCCAGATCCTGTCAAACTGACAATATTAACTCTTACACATACCCACAGTGCCATACACTCTGCTTAGATCACTTGACAGGCACTCCCTTGAAAAGGAGCTCCTCAATTCTCACAGGAAGGATGTCTTTAGTAAGTTTGACACATACATTTAGACATTAGTGTGTTTCAGAATCACTTGATGAGTTTCTATAAGCAGAAGCCCCAGAGGTTCTGGTTTGTTCAATTGGCATAAAGCCTAGTGTGATGCATAGTTTAATGTCAATTTTATATAAGCTAAAGTCATCAGAAGGCAGAGAATCTCAGTTAAGAGGTGTTTCCTGTAGGATTTGGGGCTCTGATAAATGAACCACTCTGCTCTTAAAAGGCACTTCTCCTCAAGCTAAGATGTGCTTTGCTTGTATTTTGATGAAAGAGGAAAGGATGGAGGGAAGAATAAAAGTTTTTCAGTCTACATACAGAAAAGTGTGTGACCATCTCTCTCTCACACACACACACAACCACACACATTATGCACATACCCATTAGTAATGTCAAAATTGACTGACCACATGGTATAATTTAAGGTCTGTGAAAAGTATCACTTTCCTCATTAATCATTCCATGTTTACAGCTTCATTGCTTAAGCTCTGGAACTTTTCAACTTTCAAGTGTTCCTGTCAGAATTCAAATATGCTATGGGTTAGGAATGTAAACTCACTGGTGCTCACCTTACTTGGTATGTGTGATACCCTGGCTTTGAGCCCAAACACTTTCAAAACAAAAGATTTGTTAAATGCACTTTTAATGTGAACCCACAGATATCCTTAAATTGTGGGTGTTGTTTTAGTATGTCTTCTGTCTTCAGATTACCCAAATGTGTTTAAACACATGTACATACTCCTGTCTGTTTGCAAAGTCTGGTTCTTTCAGTCTAGGAAATGTGCATTTTAAACAAAAATACCCCACAGATTGTCGTTAGGTCCATACTTCTAGACACCATACTTCTACTGTTAGGGAAATAGCTCAATGTTTGAATGTATGCTTAGCATATGTGAAATCTTGGTATCAAGCCCTGAGGTGGATAACACACACATACACACACACACACACACACACACACACACACACACACACAAACACACACACTACAAATCACAACACTCCCACAAAACCTTATTATTCTCCAGGTATTATTCTATTCCTTAAAGGTAGATGCAAACCTGTAGTTACGTTACATGTGAATCTATTTCCAAGTATGGGATCTTACTTTTTATCAGATTCTAAAAGATTCATTGACTTGAAAAAAGGAGCACAATTATTTACTCAGTTATAGTTCAGCAAGGAATGACAAAACAAATTCAGAGTATAGGGGTGAACAAGCAAGAAACTTCCAAGGTATAGAGAGGCAGGAAAGGATTCTCAGTACCAATGTTTGCATGTGCCAGCTAAGAAATGAGAGAAGTTATAAAAAGCACCATAACTGAGCTGCAAGACCTTTAGGCTAGGGAAAAATACCTGCAACATATATCACAAATAGGTATTTTCTTGGGTTGGAAACATATCTCAGTTAGTAGAGTTACTTAGCATACATGAAGCACAGGGTTCGGCCCCCAGTACTGAATGAAAACTGAACATGGTATCACACATCTATAATTCCATCACTCCAGAGGTAGAGACAGGAGGGTCAAAAGTTCACTATCATCCTCAATTGCATACGGATATCAAGGCCAACTTTGGCTACATTAGACCCCTTCTCAAAGGACCCAGAAGAACAACAAAGAATTATATCCTTTAGCATTTAAAGAACTACTGAAAATAATAGGGGAGTGGGAAATACACAAAACCCCAAGGCAAGAAAAAATGGGGTGGGATTGAACAAATAGGTCTCAGAAAGAGAAATGTAAATGGATATTAAACATATGTAAAAATGGTTAATTTTATTCATTATGAAAAAAGTTAAAAACATTATCCCAAAGAGATCTTGAGATGGTATCTGTTTTCTTTTCATTCCTTTCTTTCTTTTAACCCAAGGACTCATACTCTCTCACTGAGCAATATTCACAGCCTCAACAATATCATTTTTCATATGTCAATCTGAGAAATATCAAAAAGTTGGTAACATATGCTGATGTTAGATTTGTAGATTAGAACTTCTCTATGAAAAAAAAAGAACTTCTCTACAACTTTACAATGTATACACAAACATGTACACACACATGCACACACATGTAAACACACAGAATTGGAAATTACAGTATCCAGAAGCAAATTTTATTGTTTTAGATTTATTTCTTTATTTTGTGTATATGGGTGTTTTGCCTGTATGTACATCTACATACCAGAAGAGGGACTCTGATCCCGTGAGACTATAGTTAGAGACAGTTGTGAGCTGTCATATTGTGTGCTGGGAATTGATCCCAGGACTTCTGGGACAACATCCAATGCTAGTAACCATTGAGCCATCTCCAGCCCCCAAAATTTATTGTTTATTCATACTCTGGAATCTTTGGCATCATTTGTGTGTAATACCCATTGGAAAGAACTAAAATACTTAAAAACCTAAATAAAAGCAAGCAAGAAGGCTCTAGTCAGTTGGGAAGCATGAGTTGGTACAATGTGAAACTGAAATAGAAACTCCCATCTCAACAGCATGGTCCACTATGGGAAAGGCTAGCCCATATCAATGGCACTGTGGTACAGCTTCTGGTTCACAACCAGGCACACTGGTTACTCCAAACCACTTGAAAGGTATATCATCTTCTTCAGCTGTGGTGATGCATACAATGAGATTGAAAACCCTTAGACCACAGGCCGTGAGACCTTTAATGAAACAGCGCCTCAACATCTTCTCCACACATTATTATCTACTTGTTCCAAAGCCTAGTTCATAGGGCAGATCCAAAGAAACTTCCCAAGCTCCCTTTTCCAAGGCCACAGCTTGAAGCCCTATCAGTTACAGCTTGTTTCACTTCTCTTTGTTCCGAAAGCATTTTTTCCTAAAGTGTTCTCACAACATTTAATGCTATTTGCTGAACTGTTTAGGGTTTTTGGTTTTGGGTTTCATATTTTCTGTGTATGTCTGTCTGTATGTGTACCAGTTGCATTCAGTGCCCGTGGAGACAGAAGAGGGCCTCAGATCTCCTGGAGCTAGAAATACAGGTGGTTGTAAACTGACCAACATGGTTGCTGAAAATCAGCTGAGCCATTATTCCAAAACGTGGCTTAGGTATTAATTTGTATAGCATTCACTCCTGCTAGACTGAAAACACAAAAAGTTTGCTAGGGCACTCCTTCATTCACCGTTGCTGGGTCCCATCAGGACCCATGCAACATCCAACAGATAGAAGCTGGCCGACGAATATAGATGATAAACAGTACAGGCAATGCTGTACAGGGCAGGAATGTGTTCTAGATATCACCACAAATAACTTCACTGGGCAACCTTCCTGGTGAATTACTTCATTTCCCTCTGATGTTTGAAGGAATGTTCCTAACCAGAAAGCCCTTAGCTGACTCAGCACATACCCTGCAATCTTAGCTGCCCTTTTCAGATTCCCCAGGCCTAGATGAGAACTGATTCTTTCACGCATACCTTCCCTCCTTGCCAACCCATTGCAGCCCTCAGTGAGCATGCATTAACATTTTCCAGTGAGCCACAAGTACTTTCAAAACTCCCTTAAGGTAGCAGCTATTTACCATTCAGCTAGGATCGGCACACGAGGTAAAACCTGTGTGTGATCCTAGATGGAGAGGATTCCCAGCCCTTAGGATGGAACAGTCTTCTCCCTCGTATATTACAGAAGGTCTCTCAGGGGCAATGGGATTCTAGGTGTGCTGTACATGTGATGTGCCACGTATGAACACCTGGCACTGAATGGCAAGTCTACTGGCCTGAGAGTTAAGCTTTAATGAATGATAATGAGCAAGCTTGCTCTACTGCTAAAAGAAGCAGACAGATCTCAATAAACAGAACATCAGCCTAGCAGAAGCCTTACGTCACTGTGCATCACTCCATCTTTATTTCTCCCACCTTCCTATACTAACAAAACTGACTTTTGAGTTTGAGGAAGTAAAAGAAAAAGAGAAGCAATCAAACTCCTACTCAGATTTGTGTTTCAAACCAGGACTCCTAGAGCGTGTCCTTAAGTCAGGCCACTTCTGGTGGGTGGTCTCAAACTGTGACAGATGTTTTGTCTCTCTTTGAATTCCCTTCCTTCTCCTGATAAACACAGAGACAGGCATGTAAACAGACAGATATATATACTTAAACACACACACACACACACACACACACACACACACAAACTGCTGAGTTGAAGCCAGTACTGACTGGGAACAAGAGAAGAGAGGCAGAGTACAGGATGGCATGCTTAAACCTTCCTCCTAGGCCTGGCCAATTTTCCATTGAGAACAGAGATGGAAACCTATGTATTACAAGGTACATATTTGTTAGGGTCAGGTTACAGTCAAAGTGAGAAAGCACAGGTTATAAGTGATGTTTTTAACTATATTAACAGAAGGTGTGTGGTCTACAATCATGTCACCAGATCTCACCTTATTTGGAAGAGCCACCTGCTCTCTTCCACACAAAGCTACTTTTGATTTTCCAGGTCTATTTTCAGTTGGAGGTGGGAGTGGGGAAAGGGATGATACAGGATGGAACATGTAGGGAGGGTTTCTTTCCATTTTTCTTTTTTCTTTTTTTCTATAACTACTTTAAGCAGCAACATGGGAGTCAGCTAATACAGAATTACCAGTTCAAGGGTAACTACTGGACTATTAATAAAAAGCTGAAGTAATAATGGACATAAAACATTTGTATCTTAGTCTTTTCTATTTTTCCTTTTGTTTTTGTTTTTGTAGTGCAGGGAACTAAATCCAGTGATTACAGAATACCTGGAAAACACTTTACCACTGAGTTACCTACCTCCTCATCCCTTTTCTTTTGAATTGCTTTAAGTGGGTGGTAGATGATTCCACCATGAGAGCAATTTGGAAACAGAGCTGAAGGCACCAGCTCTCTGGCTTTTGCCCACATTGTATTAGTCAGTAAATTCTATCCATAGTCTGTTTCCTCCCTGAATATGTCCTGCTCCCTCTACATTTCTTTGTGTCAGAACTAACTCTCAGAAAAGGAACTGTGATATGTTAATTCCAACTGAGGTGTGACACTCTGGGAAGGCTGAATGTATTACCTCTTCCAGGGAGATTTGCATTTTAATAATAATAAAAAAAACCCTAGTGCTTCTTCAATCAGTAGAATTCATAGAGGAGGGGAGCTACTCAGGCATAGTCTAGTGAGCAAAGAAGTTTTCTCCATACCTCGAGCAAAGGAGATTTGCTACTGTTTCATCACCCACATCAGGGGAATGATTGTACTATTAGTACTCTAGCCATGACATGATGGTTGAATAACATAATTAATGACTATAAAGAATGTAGCAGTGTTTGGCATATAAGACCTCCCCAAAGATTAGATCTTTATTTCCTTTTCAATTTTTATTTTCTGTGCTGCTCGTGATTAAACCCAGAATCTTTGTGCATGTTAAATATATGCTCTGCCACTGAGCTGAGCTGCTCTCCTTCCCAAATACTTATCTTATAGGACTCATTCATAATACCAGCCCTGACAAAACCCTTATCCTTATCCTATATGCTGATAGACCTAGCTTTTTGTGTGTAAGTTGCATCTCCAGTAGCACAATGAGCTAGAGAATGTCTAGAGAAGTAGCCAGCTTGAAATCAATGGCTATGAAATAATAGAGCTCTCAAAAGATTGCTTCCTTTTAGTGGAAAAGGGTAGAGAGGAAGCCATTAAAAATGTGATGCTTGATGCATGTAAGGAACAGTACAATATATTGCTTAAGGTTTTAAGAGTCTGGAGTTCGAATCCTGGCTGTTCTACCTACTAGTTTTTATTTAAGATTGTTTTGGTTTTTTTTTTTTTAATGTGTATGTGTGTATCTCTCTCTGTATACGTATGTATGTATGCAGGTGTCTTTGGAAGCCAAAGGCTTCCAGAATTGGTGTTAGATATAGTAATAAGCTGCCTGACATGGTGATGAGAATCATTTAGGTTCACTGGAAGTGCTCTAAATCACTGAGCCTTTTCTGTATCACCTACTTACCAGCTTTTTTTTAAAGATGTATTTATTATGTATACAGTGTTCAGTCTGCATGTATGGAGGCACACCAGAAGAGGGCACCAGATCGCATTATAGATGGTATTGAGCCACCATGTGGTTGTTGGGACTTGAACTCAGGACCTGTGGAAGAGCAGACAGTGCTCTTAACTTCTGAGCCATCTCTCAAGCCCATGTTTGTTTGTTTGTTTGTTTGTTAACTCAGACATGAGTTCCAGGCCACCCAGGGCTACATAGTGATACCGTGTTTCAAAACAAAAAACATCTTCATTATTTTTCCCTTAGCTAGATGAACAATAACAAGGGAAGCATTTAGAATTCCATTTTTTAATTAAAAAAAAAACATTTATTTAACATGTATATATTTGGCTCACATGTATGTTTCTTCATCATTTTGAGTTCCTGGTGCCATGGATCCCCTGGAACTGGAGTTATAGATGATTATGAGCGACCATGTATATAAGGAGAGTCAAACCTGGGTCCTCTGGAAAAACAAGTGCTCCAAACCATAAGTCATATCTCTAGTGCAGGAGATCCATTTTCAAGAGTTTACTTATTTGTTTATTTATTTTTATGTGTACAGGTGTTTGGTCTCTATATTAGTTACTTTTCCATTGTTGTGATAAAACAAAATGACCAAGGCAACTTATAAAAGATTGCATTTAATTGGGCTTACAGATACATGCTTGATGTTGACAGAGGCCAAAAGACAGTGTCATACTCCCTAGAACTGAAGTTACAGATGTTTGTTAGCACCTTGTGGATGCTGGGAATTGAACTTCATCCTCTTGATGAACAGTCAGTGCTCTTAGCTGCTGAGCCATCTCTCCAGCTCCATATCTGTGGTTTTTGAGGGTGATCTCTGTGACATATTACTGTTCCCCTATGCTGTTTCCTGGCCTTCCTTTACCTCGTTAACATCATTAATGTCAGCTTGATACTACTTTCTCAGAAAATATTTTACTGATACTCTAGAAAGACTCCATTATTTTTGTGAAATGTTTGTCTTCTACCCTAGTTAAAATTTCATGAGTCTTTCATATTGTCATATTCCTACCACAGGGGTCAGTGACCTATGGCTTAAATCCATCCCAGTTTTTTTAATTAAAAAAAAAATAGAAAGAAAAAGAAAAGAAACTGTACTCATATGCATTCATAGCAGTTTATCTACATATTATCCATGACTTCTTTCATGTTATAAGTAGCATATTTGAGCAGTTTAGTTGAAAAACAGAGCATATGGCCTAAAAACTAAAAGTAATTACTATGTGCCCTTCTATGGAATATGTCTGTCAAGCCTTGCCTAGATCAAAGATATTCAACAGATAATTATTTTATGAACATATATTATTTATGTCTGTAACACTGTCAAACACTGTTTTAAGTGTCTTATACTCATTAATTCATTTCTTATAACAACTTAATAACATAAGTGATATTGTGATTTGCATATTAGGAGAGATAATGGGAAATAGACACATTTAGTATGTTGCCCAATGTCACAGATGTTGTAAATGTTATAAAACTCAGGAATTCAGATATTGTGCTATATGCTTGATAGCACTTGAGAAGTAGAGGCAGAAAAATTGAGAGTTTAAGGTCAGCCCCAGGTCATAGCAAGGCTGAAATCAGGCCACACTATGTAGACTTTGGAAGAACTGGAAGAACTTTGAGCCCATCTCAAAGAAGGGAATAAAAGAGAAGAGAAAAGGAAATAAAAGAAAAAAGATAAGAAAAGAGAAAAGGCCAAGTACAGTATCACATTAGATAATTCAAGGCTAGAGGATCAGGACTTCAAGGCCATTCTTGCCTACACAGTGAGTTCAAGGACATTCTGGGATGTATGAGACCGTGTCTAAACACAAAACAAAACAGAAATTCTAGGTATTGAGTGAGGCTCCAGAATCCATGCAGTCAATTCTGGCATAGTTGTTCTGATGTTCTCATGAGAAACTTGCTTGGTAGTTTCAGCTTTCCTGAAACTACTCTTTCAGAAGGAATGATGTGCTTAAAGTAGCAAGAGAGAAAAAATGATTAACTCGACACAGTCTCTAGGACAATTGTTCTCAACCTTCCTAACACAGTGACCCTTTTATACAGCGCCTCACTTTGTGGTGACCCCCCCACCATAAAATTATTTCATTACTAGTACATAACTGTAATTTGGTATAGTTATGAATCATAAAGTAAATATCTATATTTTCTGATGGTGTTTGAGCGTCCCAACCTACAGGTTCAGAACCTCTGCCCTAGGACTTGATTATTATCTACCTACTTGTGATTAGGTAGCACAACTGATAAAACTTTTTAGGTCACTCTGTTGTGATACCAGCTTCTTTTAACTCTCCTCTCTTCTGTTCTAGCTAACTATCTCCAACGCATCTAACCACATAAGGGGACAGTAACAAATGGCAGGTTTGGAACAAATTTGTTCTCTCTTCTAAAAAGCAAAAGGCCCAGGGAATACAGAGGTTGTGTTGAGCATCCCTCATCTGTTCCTGGACTAGTTCTGTTATATCATAACTATGAGTGGGGAGAGCAACAAATGCTATTTAGTGCAGTTATGATGACAAGATCCTATCCTGGGCCACAAATAAATCCTTGCTCTTGGCTTGACCTTTTTATGTACTAGAAGTAAGAGATTTGTTAGTTAAGAAACAGGAGAACTGAGTATAACTATGTGGGAGCAGGTAGCAGATGCAGAGGGCTATGGGAGGGATGAAGAGTTCATGTTCCTCTTAGCAGGGCGAAGACAACAAAATCCCAGGATTCTGTATCAATTTTGGGATCCTGGTGCTGGGACTCTGGATAGAACACATTGGGAACTTAAAGAGCTTAAAGGTCGAGGTGATTTCCTAATCAGGAAAAAAGCTGAAGATGAAATCCAGGTAGATAGTCCAATGTAAACACCAATTTCAATGAATACAGCAAAGGGACAGAACTGGGACTCTGAAAAACCAATCCCTCCCACAAAAAAAAAAACTCACAACAGAGTGAGACCCTGTCTTAAACAAAACAAACAAGCAAAGAAAACCCTTCCCCTTAGGCACAAGGAAGGCAGAGTAAAAGCTAACACAGATTCCCTGAATTCTTTTTTCGGTGATGCAGAAACCCTTCACTGGATCACTTGACCTTGGCTTTGAGCAAAAATGACCTCACCATCACCAGTACCACCAAAAAGGAATTGGCTTAGTTAGGTAAATAAGAGCACAGATTCTATCATCAGACTATCATTCTAGGTTACCAAAGAGCCTTGTTTATCAGTTATGTGACCTGTGGCAACTCAATTTACCTCCATACTTCTTTCTACATATACAAAAGGTAAGTAACAATGACGCTCATTCTTACTCTGTTGGGTTCGTTAGCAAGAAGCAAATGAGAATGTAGTGAGGATTATTTTACAGATATAGGGTACATTTCCAAAGGGAATTGCTTTTATAGGGAACATAGGCTTTGAGGGTTGCTGATGTGATAGGGCAAAACCACATTTGATTATGCCTCTTAATGAAGATTCCTGGGAAGGAAGAATTAATGGAGTCATTAGAAATATCCTCTTTGTTACAAATAAAAAAAAATTGATTCTTGGACAGAGGAGGGGGATTTTCCTCAAAGTCCCGTGGCATGTTGATAACAGCTAAAACTGGAATTCAGATCTCCCCACCCTTAGGCCAGTGTTTTGTTAACCAAGATTTGTCAGCTACGAGCAAATGTGGAGTGTCCTGTGTGGAATACTATGGTCTGTAGCTAGGGCAGACAGGCCACATACTGGAAAGAGAAGTCACAGTAGCCTGGGATAAATGTCAGATCTCTTCAGACATGGAATGGGGGACTTTCATGAGACATCAAAATTAGATAGAGAATTGAGTGAGAGACCAAAAGATTAAAAATTAAGATATTATTTAAGGCCTGAACTAGCTGGGTGAAGAAGTCCAGGAGTGCCCTGAGGGGAAGGAACGCCTTACTGCATTCTTTCCCCATCCGCTAGAGATACAGTTGTTAGGAAACTGGTCCATCTCCCTAGGGAGGGACACCAGGTCATTAATGGTGTCCTTCCTATAGCCAATCAATTCAAAAATGTAGCATTTTGACCAATAGATGCTTGCCAGGCAGGAATCGCCCCTGCCTTGGGCATGCTGGGAAGGACCAGAATCTTTAAATCACCCAACCAACCTGAGCGAGCAGCACACTTGGCTCTCACCGCTTCGGCGGTGGGGGGTGTGGGCCCAAGCTGCAGCTTGCAATGATTTATAATAAAAAGAACCTCATGTATTTACAGCGGAGTCTGTTTATTCTTGGTCTTTTGGGGTTCGAAAATGGGCAGAACATGGGCTCGGTGGTGCACACCTGTGATCCTAGCACTCAGGAAGACAGAAGCAGGCGGATCTCTGTGAGTTCAAGGTCAGCCTGGTCTGCAAAGCCAAGTCCACGGCAGCCAAGGCTACACAGAAAAACCTCATCTCAAAAAAACAAAACAAACAAACAAAAAAGATAGGAGCTGGGTATGTAGCTCAGTTGGTAGAGTGTTGGCTTAGCATATGCAAACCCCTGGCTTCAATTCCTAAAATCATATAAACTGGGCGTAGTGACATACCTCTAATCCTAGTACTTAAGTGTTTAGGACAGGAGGATCATAAATTCACTACATAATGAATCTGAGGCCAGCCTGAGACACGTGAGACCACTCTATCTTAGAAAAGAAAAAGAACTGAACAGAATCAACCTCTATACTAACCATTCTGAACCGTTGTCTTCTTTCCTTCCACAGAATGAAGAAAGGCCAACATTTTGGAAAAATCAAAATCTTTGGATTTGTATGGATCTTCTTTAAAGGGCTTCTGGAAGCAAAGTATGTGTACTTAGTGGCCTGTTGCTGAAGGTTAGATTACTAAGGAACATGAATTAGAGCTGGCAAATCTCAGCGGACTCCCATTTTTATTCCGCATGTTCCTTTCACAACGTAAAACAGAAACAAGCAAACAAAGCCTCCTTGAACAAATCAAAGTCTTCCAGAATCTCTTTGACAATACAGAAGGTTTAATTTTTCAGTTATGACCACTACTAAATACTTACTGTCTAAAGTTGGTATCAGTGTAATTGTCATCAACCTCAAGTCGTTATGCACTAAGTTTATTTTCTAGTGCTGTGATAAACATGACCAGACTATAGTTTGTCCCCTGAGGAAAGTCAGGGCAGGAAATCAGGTAGGGACCTGGAGGTAAGAACTGAAGCAGAGACCATGGAAAAAGGTGAGAGGTGGAGCCAAAAAAAAATGGCTCAAAGAATGCTGTTTACTGGCTTGCTTCCCATGACTTACTCAGCCTGCTTTCGTATATTGCCCAAAACCACCTATACAGGGCTAGTACTTGGCCATCTCTCATCAATCATTAATCAGGAAAATGTTCCACAGACTTGCCTACAGGCCAATCTGATAAAGGCATTTTCTTAACTAAGATTTGCTCTCTCCAGATGACTCCAGCCTGTGTGAAACTGAAAAAGAAGAAGAAGAAGAAGAAGAAGAAGAAGAAGAAGAAGAAGAAGAA
>NW_026589137.1:10720988-10761834 GCF_907164565.1 Psammomys obesus | reverse complement strand
AAGAAGAAGAAGAAGAAGAAGAAGAAGAAGAAGAAGAAGAAGAAGAAGAAGAAGAAGAAGAAGAAGAAGAAGAAAAGAAAAAAGAAACCCACCAAACCTCACCAGAACACACATTTTTCTGTAGCAAGTCCAACATCTGTTTTCACTTTCTTAGCTAAATAAAAGAAAAGGGAGATTTAATACATAGCTAAGGATAACCTTGAGTGAGGGTAGCCTTGAACTTTTGATCACCCTGATTCCATCTGCTGAGTACTGGGATTGCAGGCACACACTACACAGCTAGCTTTTGCTTCCTTTATTGCTTCATCTTCCTGTGAGAGTTGATGGATGAGGAGGGATTGTTTGCTTACTATCCTCATTTCTGAGCTCAGTTTAAAAGGAGCAAATCGCATAATTGAAGCCTTCTGGAAAGAGATCAAGGTAGCCTGGGAGTCTTGAACTGTAGGTGTTAAGCGTACTAGACAAAGGCAATGCCATTTTCATAACATTATCAGACACTCTACAGTTCTAATTTTAATAAGAACAAAACAATTGTTAAGTGCAGTTCTCCTCATTCAACCACTTAATCAGCCATAGCTGTAACAGCCTCTTTTTTGCTTGGTCATCAATCATTTGTCTCCTGATATCTTAAGAGGCAGACAGCGAGAACTCTTAGAAAGCAGGTACTGAAGAAACTTAAATTGTTTGGGCTGTTATTTTTTTCTTAACTCTGAAACATATGCAGCCCAAGAGAACTGAGCATCCCCAGCTGGAGCCCTCCTACCTCCCAACCCCATTTCCAAGCAAGAAGATGAACTGGGATTTTGCCAGTATCGCAAAGGTTAGCCAAGAATGCTGGACTGTTGGAATCATCTAATAGCTTTTCTCCAGAGCTTTATCTATACATTTCATTATCCTAGGGCAGTCTTTCTCAAAGTACCGTTCTTGAAACATATCTGCTAGTATTAGCTGGAAAGCTTGTTTAGAAATGCTTCATCTCAGACAACTGAATTAGAATCTTTGGCAATGGGGTTCCCAGGAATCTGCATTTTTCCTCAAGTTTACTGGGAAATGTTATCCTTCAAAATAACTCCTCTTTGCTAAGAGCAGCTCTAGTTTTTCTTTTTGTTTATTTGGTTTTGAGACAGACCGTATTGGATAGACTGGCTTCAAACTGACAGCAACTGAGAATGATCTTCAACTTCAGATCCACCTATCACCAACTCAAGGTTGCTGATATTACAGGTATGTGCCTCCATCCTCAGCAGTTATGGGTATTGATCCTGTGGTTTCTGCACAGGGCAAGCATCCTATCAGCCAAGTTGTCATAGGCCTTTGGAGAGCTTTGGTTTTGTGGTCCCTGAACCTGGTCCTCAAATCAAAACATGGTGGCAATGACTGGCACTCTGTATTTACTGAACAGTTATTATATGTGAAACACTATACCAAGTGCCTACCACATGAGGGAGAAAATGTTATATGTATCTCAGTGATAATGGAACCAAGAATTTGAGAAATGAGGGGAAAACAAATAGCATGTTGCAGATCTGGGATTCAAATGAAGAGCCATATCTATCTGCGAAGGCTACGGTCTAAGCTAAGAAGTTACTGTACCCTGCCTCCAGGAGCCCTTCTGAAGCTGTTTCTCACCCAGCTGGTAAGAATGAACTGCTAGAATCCAGCTTACCTCTGCTCGGGTCACAGTATCTGCAGCAGCCTCCTCTTTGGCATACTGTCAGGACTTTATCTGTGACTAACACCCTGGAGCCAGTATTTCTCACCTAACCAGTGAGTTAACATCAAAGGAGACAGAGACCATGTATTCTGCTCCCCATTCTTCTTCCTTGCCTTCTGTCTGGGAATCAGAGAGTCTGACTGCAGGCTTGTGCTGTGAACTTCCCCACCCTCTGAAATGTATGAAAAAGAAATGCCATTTTTTGACCCATGGGCTCTGAATCCTCTCTTCAGAAACACGACCTATGCAGTTTCTGGGGCTGGAGTCTGAACTCTCCTCTCATGCTATTGTCTTTCAGTGTGTCCATGGTATAATAACTTTTCTAATAAACTCCTTACGATCTCCCTGAAACCTACCAGGGCATAGTCATCCTGAACACACCATTGCGATGTAGAGAGATCACTACCGGGGCGGGGGGGTGGGAGGAAATGTACCCTATCTATAACATCCTTTTGTGAACCGATCTTTTTCTTACATTCTTCACAGTCTTTGGCATTCAACCCTGTTTACTGAAAGTAATTGGCTTCTCTGTTTACCTGAGTTTGCAGCATTCTGGGCAATGATATTTCTTTGGGTTGACACTGTTACAAAACTGCTTTTCAGGCCTGCTTTCTAAATAACAGATTTTTTTTTATGTAGCACTGAGTGCTTATCTCACAAGTGCCAACCTCCCCAACACACTGTATACTTCAGTCAGGATCTAACAATCGCCACTATTTACAAAGTAACTGTTAGATATTTGTTTATCTACTTTACAGGAGTCCCAGAAAAAAATGCAATTAAACAAAAGCTCTTAATTTTACTCGAATTGCTTAGCATTGGGTTCATCTTGAGATGTGACAGCTAGCTAAGAACACTATAAAATAAATATCATTGAGCAAAAATAACACTGTTACTATTGAATAAATTTGGTGCTATCATTTTCAGTAGACTGATCACAGCTTGCATCAATATCAAACCACAGGCTGGAGAGATGGCATAGTGGTTAAGAACACTGGTTGCTTCTTACAGATTCGACCTGGGTTCAGATCCCAGGACCCACATGTCAGCTCACAACTCCAGTTCCAAGGCATCTAATACCTTCTTCTGCTCTCTGAAGGTACTAAGCATGCACGTGGTATACAGGCATACATGCAGGCAAGATACATAAATTTTTAAAAATTGTCTAAAAACAAAAAAAAATATTTTTCAGAGACATGGTTTCTTTGTGTAGCTCTGGCTGTCCTAGAACTCACTCTGAAGACCAGGATGGCCTCAAACTCAGAACTCAGAGATATACCTGCCTCTGCCTCCTGAGTGCTGGGATTAAAGGTGTATGCCACTATCACCTGTCAAAAAAATTATTTTTTTAAAAGTCAGACACTATACTCCATGAGTATGCTGTCCTTTCTAGAAACAAAGAAAATTAGGTCTCGTATTTTTAGGAAGGATACTCATTTTTGGCTTTTAATAATGTCAAGAATATAAAGAGTATAGCTCTATTGGGTTACAACAGAGTAGGAATCTAAACCTGTGACTGAATGTACAGTCTCAGAAGAACCCATTCCTGAACCTCATCTGAAAGAGAGATCTTGCACTAAATAATGGACTTTTAAAGGCCTTTCTTTCTATAAACATTGAAATCAACATACTCAAAGCCGGGGCTCGAGAGTTGGCTTAGCAATGAAAAGCACAGGCTGCTTTTCCAGAGGACTGGGGTTTGATTCCCAGGTCCAGCAACTATTTGTAACTCCAGTTCCAAGGACCAGATTTTCTCTTCTGGCCTCTATGGGCACAGGGCATGTAAGTGGTGTAGAAAACGCAGATGTAGGCAAAACACCCATAAACATAAAATCAAATTAAAATTAAAGAAAAAAAGAAACTATTTACTTGGTAATAGCCAATGAAGAGAAAGCCATTGAAGTGAAGAGTCATAGGGACAGTCAGACAAAGTGATTTGAATCCCTAGAATAACTATTCTCACCTTCTCCTATAGTAATAGGAGTTTTAACTACATGGGACAGCATAGGTTAAGACTGTACTTCTCAGCATCCCTTGTATCTAGATGTGATTAAGTGATCAGGTATATGTCAGCAATAACCTTCTGTCACTGATATCACTAAGCTCACTGAGCTCTGTCCCAGCTCTTTTTTTCTTTTTTTTTTTTCTTTTTGATACATGGTCTCACTGAGTTACTCATATTGCCCCTGAACTCTTTTTAACACAGGTGGGTCTTAAATTTCTCATCCTTATGCCTCAGCCCCCTGAATAGGGGATTATAAGCCTGTGCCAAGAGTCTGGCTTCTTCTTTTTAAATGATTTATTCATTTTTATTTTATGTGCCTGCATGTAAGTCTATGTGTCAGATCCCTTGGAACTGGAGTTACAGACAGTTGTGAGCTGCTATGTGGTTGCTAGGAATTGAACCCAGGCCCTCTGGAAGAACTGTCAGTGCTCTTAACCACTGAGCCAGCTCTCCAAACCTCCTCCTCTTCCTCCTTCCTCTTCTTCCTCTTCCTCTTCTAAACAAGATAGTTTGGGGTCTTTGTTTTCAGAACAGTTGAATGTATAACAGTTGAATTATAGGCAGCTACTAGAAAGATTGCCCTGGAAAGCTGGGTATGTGTTATCCAGGCAGACATTTCTATGGAATCAGATCAAGCTTCTGGCAGGGAGAGGTATCACTGATATGACTGAACTCATTACTACTGAACTCATGCAGGCACTGATCCCAAGCAATGATAAAACTGGTTGCTCGTTTGTTTTGTTTTGTTTTGTTTTGTTTTCCTTGTTCATAGGTTTTGGTTTTGTTTAACTTCCCCTTTCTCTTTAAATTGCTTCCTCCCCTTTGATCATCTGTTTTGTTTTTTTTTATTTTGTCATGAGTTGTCCTGCTTGAGCCCAGGTCTCTTTTATCTCAGGCTGGCCTTCAAGTTATAGCTTAGAATGATATTGAGCTTCTCATCTACCTGTCTCCATTCCCTGTGATTATGGGTATGTGCCAGCAATGCCCAATTTCTTGCTGTTCTGGGGAATCAAACCCAGGGCTTTGTGTGTGTTAGGCAAACAGTCTACCAACTGAACTACAACCCAGCCATTTTTATTGATTTATATCAGCATATTTTGTTTATCCATATAGGATATCATAAAATAAGGATAACGTAGTATGAGATTAATGTGATTTTGACCAAATCTTAGCCACACTGAGGTTTAGTTTCTTCACTAAAATATAGTCAAATCATTGATTTCAAGAAGTCGTTGTAAGGGACATGTGAGTCAGGATCTTTGAAAAGATCTAGGCATACACTAGGCAATCAATGAGTATTGTTTTTACTAATAGTAACAATAACAAGCCAGGCGTGGCAGAGGCAGGCGGATAGCTGTGAGCTTAAGGCCAGACTGGTCTGCAAATCAAGTCCAGGACAGCCAAGGCTACACAGAGAAACCCTGTCTTGAAAAAAACAAATAAAAAATATATATAACATATATATAATATAGAATATGTGATTATATATATATATATATATATATATATATATATATAACATAGATACATTATGAAGTGACCATTGCATATGTGCTTGGCACTGTGCTAGCTTCTACATAACTTACTGATTTTCTTTTTTTTTTTTTATTAATGTGTGTTTGTGTGTGTGTGTTTAAGAGACATGGAAGCCTCCAAAAGCTGCTTGGTTAGAGCTTTTTGATGGAATGTGGATTACTGGTTTCACTTAGTAGAGAGCAGAACCTTGTCATGGATCTGTAAAGGCTTTGGGCAGGAGAAAGTGGCAAGGAAAAGTAAGTCCATTTATTCTAGTTTGATGCTAATTTCCTTTTCTGTCAATCAAATTCATTCACTGAGTTTTTCCAAAATGGCATCTGTCAACTCTCTTAGAGAACATCTGGCATCTCAAACATATAAGCCTGTTTTTATTCTTTTAGATTTATTTTATGTATTTTGGTGTTTTGTCTTCATGTATGTATGTTTGTATGTGCACCATGTACCTTCACCTTCACAACTCCTGCAGAAGTCAGAAGTGACAAAAAATCCCTTGGAACTGGACTTACAGACAGTTGTGAGCCACTATGGGAGTTGCTGGGATTTGAACCTGAATCTTCTGCAAGAATAACAAGTATTCTCAACCACTGAGCCATCCCTCCAACACCCTCAAGCATGTAAGTCTGAAATCTCCTTAGCCACATCCCTCATTCTCTCCTCTCTCTAAATGTGAACCGACTATTAGTTTCAATGCCAGCCAGCCATTCACTGACTAAGCCTCAACTTCCTCATTTGTGAAATGAACTTATTAACAATATTCACTTCTATATTTTATTAAATAATGCATGCAAACTGCTTAGCATGGTGCATGCCACATAACAATCAGTAAGCATTAGCTATTTTCATTCATGCATTAATTCATTCACTCCATGAGTGTTTGTTAAGTGCTAAGCCTTCCAAAACTTTACAGTTTCATTGGGAAAGCAAGACAAAACACAACCTATGAAACATTACATCTATTTTTGGTTGCGAGCCTAGCCTTTAAAGGCTGAGCCACCTTTACAGCCTGAAGTGTTACATATAAAGTTGAGTGGGCTATGTGGCAAAGAAATCAAGATAAGGGAAGAAAAAGAAGACATCATTAAGAAGCAGAATCATACTTCAAAAACTTTTTTTCTTCCTTTATTCTCACTTCCACCAAACCTTAGAGCTCTTTATGGATCAGAGTTTGAAAGCCAGTGGACCTCAATGAATAGGACTTGATTATGTAAAGGGGAAAGAACAACTTGGGCAGTAATTAATGGAAAAACAGCAGGCTGGCACAGGTATTAAGGGTTTGAAATAACTACACACAGAACTTGTTCTCAATTGCTGTGGCTCAGAGTTTCCTAACCACTGTGCTAGTATTACAAGGAAAGCCCCAGAACAGTCAGCCTGAGATGCAAGGAGCCTATTTTCATTTTCTCACAGAATGCTACAGGACTGTTAGTGTTTGCTATGCTGGCCAGCCCCTGCAAAGGGAAGCACAACTTTAGATTCTCAGAAAGTACTATATCGAGGAAGATTGAAGCGTAGCCCACAGCTAAAAGGAGGGAAAATGAAATTTGGAGTAGGTTATTGAGAGTTGCCTAGAGTCTGAATCATGCTAGCAAAGGTCAGATTCAGGGTCACTGTACCATTTTCCTGCACTAGCCATTTATGGTAAAGAGCTGTTGCCCTTCAGCCTGCTCTGTAAATGCAGTGTAATCTTTACTAACAAAAGAAAGGAATATCAAAATTCAACTCCCAATCACCCAAACCAGACCTCTGGTGAAAACCTTTGTTTTAGTTTGCTTTCTGTTGCTCTAATAAACAGGGTGACCAAAAGCAATTTGGGGAGGAAAAGGTTAGTTTTAGCTTACAGGTTATAGACTGCCATGGAGGTGAGCCAAGGCAAGAACTCAAGCAAGGACTTGAAGCAGAGACTTATGGATGGAATACTGCTTACTGGCTTCCCCTTCAGGCTCTCTTTGTTAGCTTTCTTATATACCCCAGGTCCACCTTTCTAGGGAATGTGTGGCTCACAGAGTGCTGGTCCCTCACATATAAATTAGTAATCAAAACATCATATGAAAGAAGGGGGAGATAGAATGACCTGAAGGGAACAGGAGCTCCACAGGAAGAGCAACAAAACCAAAAAATCTGGGCACAGGGGTCTTTTCTGAGACTGATATTCCAACCAAGGACCATGCATGGAGATAACCTAGAACCCCTGCACAGAAGTAGCCCAAGGCAGGTCAGTATCCAAGAGAGCTCCCCCATAATAGGACCAGGGACCATCTCTGACATGAACTCATGGGCTGGCTCTTTGATCACCTCCACCTGAGGGGGGAGCAGCCTTACCAGGCCACAGAGGACAACAAAGAAGCCAATACTGATGAGATCTGATAGACTGGGATCAGATGGAAGGAGAGGAGGACCTCCCTTATCAGTGGACTGGGGGAGGGGCATAGGAGAAGAAGAGGGAAGGAGGGATTGGGAGGGGACGGGGAAGGGTCTACAGCTGGGATACAAAGTGAATAAACTGTAAAAAAAAATGCTGACAAGCTGGGCCATGGTAGTGTACACCTTTAATCCCAGCACTAGGGATGCAGAAGCAGGCAGATCTCGGAGTTTGAGACCAGCCTGGTCTGTAGAGCAAGTCTCAGGACAGCCAGGGCTATATAAAGAAACCCTGTTTCAGAAAAAAAGAATAATAATAAAAAAAAAGAAAATGGTAACAGAGAAATAAGATGGGACATATTCCACAATTTAGCTCCCAGTTATTTATGGAGCCATTTTTGAGTAGCTATGACCCAGGAACACAAGTTTAAAATTACCCCAAATTCTGTGTTCCAATGTAAAGGCAGTTTCATAAAAATTTTAGAGTTTTACAAAACTCTAAAAATCATAAATCAAAGCATGTTTAAAATACACTGGTGGGCTCATGTGAGAGGCAGTTACATGACAGAGAAAGCTATTCTATAGGCCCAATATACTATCTGATGGCATTCTTAGTTTTGGGGTTGGTGGAAGCTAGTGGTCTGCTAAGTTAATAGATTCCAAAAGGTTTTTATTGATAAGTCACAAGATATTAGTTCCAGCAGAGAAGTGGGCAAGGAATGACTATTCTAGAGTGTTAGAACTAGCCCAAGATAAGGCAATTAGCCTCTCAACCTGCAATATTCCAATCTCTCTATTGTACTGGAATTCTAATCAGTCAATCAGCTTCTGCAGATATGGCTTCTTTTCATTAGTTTTCATTTGCACTAGTCATCACAACCTTTGAAGGTAAGCTCACTGTCAGTACATCTGGAATCAAATAAAAGGCCACGTCTGTATGATAGGTTGGTTTACATTCTTTCTTTCTTCCTGACTCTTGGGAAAGGGGCTCCAGAGTTCTATTTCACTATTTTTGTTTTCTTTTGTTTATCTTATGAAATGAAATAGGTATTTGGTTCCTTCTTGACAGATATGTGTTAGGCTTTCTTCCCAACACTCTCTTTTTCTGTGTTATCAATGTTCTTGATTAGAAACAA
This sequence comes from Psammomys obesus, assembly GCF_907164565.1. Taxonomy (NCBI): domain Eukaryota; kingdom Metazoa; phylum Chordata; class Mammalia; order Rodentia; family Muridae; genus Psammomys; species Psammomys obesus. The sequence continues at coordinate 10,753,085 of NW_026589137.1, read as the reverse complement.
CAAGAATGAAAAAAAAAAAAAACTAACTACTGTAATAAACAAAGAAAGCCAAAGATAAATTTGTTGAAAGGATGTCATGAGTTCCAAAATCAAGAAGATGCTGGAAGAGTAGGATTGGAAGATGACATGAGCTAAAAGAGTTCCAGAGGCCATCAGAAGCTTTTAGCAGAAACAGTCTGTCCAGGACACTATAGTCAAAGCTCAGCATCCTCAAAACTTGTATAGTTACCCTTTTGAGTCTGTCTTATTTTACTTAATGTAATGATTTTCCTCTACGTGGTATAATTTCATTTTTCCTGTAGTTGAATGAATTACCATTGTATATATATATAGTACATATACATATACCACACTCACATATGTATGTGTGTGTGTAATTTATAATACATATACATATTATATATATATCAGTTTTATGTTATGTGTATGACTGTTTTTCCTGCACCATGTGTGGGCCTCATAGCCACAAAGGCCGAAAGAGGGCATCAGATTTCTCAGAACTGGAGTTACAGATGGTTGTAAGGCACCATGCAGGTGCTGGAAATAAATCCCAGGTTTTCTGTAAGAGCATCCAGATCCATCTCTCTTGCAAGATAGCACATTTTTTATCCATTTACCTCTTAATGGACACCTAATTAGATTCTATCTCTTGACTTCTGTAAATGGTACGAATAGCTGTGCAGTATTTATGTAGTATGGGTACTGAATTTCCATCAATTACATACCAAGGAGTTGTATAGCTAGACCATATGGTAGTTTTATTTTTAGTTTTTTTTTTTTTTTATGACAGCAAGTGGTAGCATACTATTATATGCAAAGATGTGTTATCAAACTGTGATGTAAATTTTGTGCATATTTTATGAGCTTCTTCTTTTACTTTTAAGAATTCATAATTTCATTTGATTTTATAACATCCAACTCTCAACTGGACCCTCAAACTTAATTGTTACCAAGTGTAGCAGGACATGCCTACAATACCTGCACTCAGGAAGTGGAGGCACAAAGGTCAGGAATTCAAGGCCAGAATGAGTGATATAGTGAGCTTGAGGCCATAATGGGGACCTGTGTCACAAAAGAAAAACCAAATTTAATTATGATTGGAAACTGCTTTCTATGGACACTACTCTCAAGTCCAAGAAAAGAGAAGGGCATAATTTAGTTCTTAATTTAAACAATAACAAGAAAAACACAAATACACACTTCATCATCTTAGTGATCCATTGTGCCTTCTCTCTTATCCTAATCTTCAGGTAACTTTTGATTTGCTTTCCTACACTAAAGATTAATTAGTGTTTGCTCATATTTTATTTATTTTTTTATTTTTTATATTAATTACAGTTTATTCACTCTGTATCCCAGCTGTAGCCTCCTCCCTCCTCCCCTCCCAATCCTACTCTCCCTCCCTCATCTTTTCCTATGCCCCTCTCCAAGTCCACTGATAGGGAAGGTCTTCCTCCCCTTCTCTCTGACCTTAGCCTATCAGGTCTCATCAGGACTGTTCACATTTTAAGTAAGTGGAGTCGCATATGGAATCACATATTCCATTGTGTGGATTATTTTACTTAGCATAATTATTTTGAGATTCATCATTGTTGTTTCTTGCAGTAATAGTTCCTTCTTTCTGTTGGTGAACTGCATTCTGTTTTATGGATAAAACATAATTTGTTGATCCATTCACCTGTAGATGCATATTTAAATTATGTACAGGTCCATTCTGTATCAAACATCAATCAGGTGTTACAGTGAAAGTATTTTGCAGATGTGATTACTGTCTCTAGCCAATTAACTTTAGATAAGATTTATTTTAGGTCATCTCCCTGTCCCAGGCTGGCTTTAAACTTGTTATGTAGTCAAAGATGACTTAATCTTCTGATCCTGATCCTGCCTCCACATTCCATGTACCACCAAGTCAAGTTTTCAGCTTGAACTTCTTGATGGCCTACTCCATAGATTTTGGACTTGTCTATTCAGTCCCCACATATTCCTTGCAGTGAATTCCTTAATAACTATTTCCCACTAGCTTTGTTTGTGTAACCGAACACTGAGTGATACATGTTGCCTCTAGCTTTTAAGCTATTACAAATAAATCTCAGATGAGCTTTTGGGTACAAATTTTTCATACCAAGCATGAAGATGCATGCCTTTAAAAAAAAAAAAAAAACACCTTTGACATGGGTGTTCTGCCTTGCCTGTGTGAGGGTGTCAGATCCACTGGAACTGGAGTTACAGACAGTTGTAAGCTGCCATGTGGGTACTGGGATTTGAACCTGGGTCCTTTGGAAGAACAGCCAGTACTTTTAACTTCTGAACCGTCTCTCTAGCCCTTGGTACAAATTGTTATATGAATATATATTACTCTTCTTATGGATAAATACTTCCTAGTACAATGGTAGAATCATATAATAGGTATATGTTTAAGTTTTCTGTACCCCAAATTCATGTACCATGTGTATTTTCTTTCCCCTTCTTCTTTTCTTTCTTTCTTTGTCATTTCTTTCTTTCTTTGTCTTTTCTTTCTTTCTTTTTTTCTTTCTTTCTTTCGTTGCTTTTTAAATTTACTTTAATTTTTTCTTATTATTTACATTTAATTAACTCTGTATCCCAGGTGTATCCTGCTCCCTTATTCCCTCCCAATCCCACCCTCCCTCCCTCATCTCCTCCCTGCCCCTTTCCAAGTCCACTGATTGGAGAGGACCTCCTCTCCTTTCAACTGACCCTGTTTTATCAGGTATCTTCAGGACTGGCTGCAATAGTCCTCCTCTGAGGCCTAGCAGGACTGCTCCTCTCTTGGGGATGGGGAGGTCAAAGAGCCTGCCATTGAGTTCCTGTCAGAAATAGTCACTGTTCCCCTTACTATGGGAAACCAATTGGTTACTGACCTACCACAGGCTTCATCTGAGCAAAGGTTCTAGGTTATATTCATACATGGTCCTTGGTGGAGTGTCAGTCTCAGAAAAGACCCCTGTGCCCAGATATATTTGGTCCTTATGGAGCTCCTATCCTCTCCACGTCACACTAACTCCCCTTCTGCCGAAGGTTTAGTTATGAGTCTTAGTATCTGTTTTGAAACACTGCTAGGTAGAGTCTTTCAGATGCCTTCTGCAGTAGACTCCTGTCATATGTCCAATGCACATCCCATTTGTCTTTCTAAGTGAGGATTGATCATCTTACCCTGGTCCTCTTTATTGTTTATCTTCTTTAGGTGTGTAGATTTCATTATGTTTATCATATCTTGTAGGTCTATATAAGCGATTATCTACCATGTTTGTCTTTCTCCTTCTGGGGTACTTCACTCAGGATGATCTTTTCTAGATCCCACCATTTGCCTGCAAATTTCATGATTTCCTCCTTTTTGATTGCTGAGTAGTATTCCATTGTGTAAAAATACCACAATTTCTATATCCATTCCTCCATGGACGGACAACTGGGTTGTTTCCAGGTTCTGGCTATTACAAATAAAGCTGCTACAAACATGGTTGAGCAAATGTCCTTGTTGTGTACTTGAGCAAATTTTGGGTATATACCTAGCAAGGGTATAGCTGGGTCTTGAGGAAGCACTATTCCTAATTGTCTGAGAAAGCACCAGATTGACTTCCAAAGTGGTTGTACCAGTTTACATTCCCACCAGCAATAGAGGAGGGTTCCCCTTTCTCCACAACCTCTCCAACATGTGTTGTCACCTGTTTTTCATCTTAGCCATTCTGATGGGTGTAAGGTGAAATCTCAGAGTCATTTTTATTTGCATCTCCATGATGGCTAAGGACATTGAGCATTCTTTAAGTGCTTCTCTGCCAATTTTACAATCCTCTACAGACAGTTCTCTGTTTAACTCTGTATCCCGTTTTTTTAATTGGATTACTTGATTTGTTGCTTTTTAACTTCTTGAGTTATTTATATATACTAGATATCAGCCCTCTGTTAGATGTAGGGTTGGTGAAGATCCTTTCCCAGTCTGTAGGCTATCGTTTTGTTTTGATGACAGTGTCTTTTGCTCTACAGAAGCTTTTCAGTTTCATGAGGTCCCATTTATTGATTGTTGCTCTTAGAGCCTGTGCTGTTGGTGCTCTGGTCAGGAAGTGTTCTCCTGTGCCAATGAGTTCTAGGGTCTTCCTCAGTTTTTATTCTAACCGATTTAATGTGTCTGGTTATATGTTGAGGTCTTTGATCCACTTAGACTTTAGTTTTGTGCAGGGTGATAAATATGGATCTATTTTCATTTTTCTGCATATAGACATCCAGTTGGACCAGCACCATTTGTGGAAGATGCTGTCTTTTTCCGTTGAATGGTTTTCGCTTCTTTGTCAAAAATCAAGTTTCCATAGGTGTGTGGGTTTATTTATGGGTCTTCTATTCAGTTCCATTGATCCACTATTCTGTTTCTATGCCAATACCATGCAGTTTTTATTACTATTGCTCTGTAGTACAGCTTGAGATCAGGGATGGAGATACTTCCAGATGATCTGTTGTTGTACAGGATCGTTTTGGAGAGTCTGGGTTTTTTGTTTCTCCATATGAAGTTGATAATTTTTCCTACAAGTTCTGTAAAGAATTGTGTTGGTATTTTGATGGGAATTGCATTGAATCTGTAGATTGCTTTTGGCAGGACGGCCATTTTCACAATGTTAATCCTACCAATCTATGAGCACGGGAGATCTTTCCATCTTCTGATATCTTCTTCAGTTTCTTTCTTCAGAGACTTGAAGTTTTTCTCAAATAGGTCTTTCACTTACTTGGTTAGAGTCACCCCAAGGTAATTTATGTTATTAGTGTCTATTGTGAAGGGTGTTGTTTCTCTGATTTCTTTCTTGGCCCTTTTGTCTTTGGTATACAGGAAGGCTTCTGATTTTTTTTGAGTTAATTTTGTATCCAGCCACTTTGCTGAAGGTGTTTATCAGTTGAAGGAGTTCTCTGGTTGAATTTTTGGGGTTGCTCATGTATACTATCATATCATCTGCGTATAGTGATACTTTGACTTCTTCTTTCCCGATTTGTATCCCCTTGATCTCCTTTGGTTGTCTTATTGCTCTAGCTAGGACTTCAAGCATCATGTTGAAGAGATATGGAGACAATGAGCAGCCTTGCCTTGTCCCTGATTTCAGTGGGATTGATTTAAGTTTCTCTCCATTGAGTTTGATGTTGGCTATAGGCTTGCTGTATATTGCCTTTACTATGTTTAGGTATGTGCCTTCTATCCCTGATCTCTCCAAGACTTCAAACATGAATGGGTGTTGGACTTTGTCAAATGCTTTTTCGGCATCTAAGGAGATGATCATGTGGTTTTTCTCCTTCAGTTTGTTTATGTGGTGGATTACATTGTGGATTTCCATATGTTGAACCACCTTTGCATGGCTGGGATGAAGCCTACTTGGTCATGGTGGATGATATCTTTTATGTGTTCTTGGATTCGGTTTGCAAGGATTTTATTGAGTATTTTTGCATTAATTTTCATAAGAGAGATAGGTCTGAAGTTCTCTTTTTTGTTGGGTCTTTGTGTGGGTTAGGTATCAAGGTGACTGTGGCTTCATAGAATGAGTTTGGTAATGTTCCTTCTGTTTCTATTTTGTGGAATAATTTGGAGATGATTGGAGTTAGCACTTCTTTGAATGTCTGGTAGAATTCTGCACTGAATCCATCTGGCCCAGGGCTTTTTTTGGAAGGGAGACTGTTGATGACTGCTTCTATTTCCTTCGGGGATATAGAACTACTCAATCTTTCTACCTGATCTTGACCTAATTTTGGTAAATGGAATCTATCAAGAAAATTGTTCATTTCTTTTAGATTTTCGAATTTTGTGGCATATAAGCTTTTGTAGTATGACCTAATGATTGTTTGGATTTCCTTGGTGTCTGTAGTTATGTCCCCTTTTTCATTTCTGATTTTGCTGATTTGCATAGTTTCTCTCTGCCTTTTAGTTAGTTTGGCTAGAGATTTGTCTATCTTGTTGATTTTCTCAAAAAACCAGCTCTTGGTTTCGTTGATTCTTTGAATAGTTTTATTTGTTTCTAATTGATTGATTTCAGCCCTGAGTTTGACTATTTCCAGCCATCTGCTCCTCCTGGGTGTATTTGCTTCTTTTTTTTTTTTTTTTTTTTTTCCCTAGAGCTTTTAGTTGGGCCATTAAGTTGCTTGTATGAGATGTCCCAAATTTCTTCTTGAATGCACTTTGTGCTATGAATTTTACTCTGAGCACTGCTTTCATTGTGTCCCATAAATTAGGGTATGGTGTACCTTCATTTTCATTGAATTCTAGGAAGTCTTTAATTTCTTTCTTTATTTCTTCCTTGACCCATCTATCATTGAGCTGCAAGTTGTTCAGTTTCCATGTGCTTGTAGCCTTTTTTCTAATTCAATTGTTGAGGTCCAGCTTTAGTCCATGGTGGTCAGATAGAATACAGGGGATTATTTCAATCTTCTTGTATCTGTTGAGGTTTGCTTTGTGACCAACTATATGGTCTATTTTGGAGAAGGTTCCATGAGGTGCTGAAAAGAAGGTATACTCTTTTGAGTTTGGGTGGAAAGTTCTATAGACATCTATTGGGTCCATTTGATTTAGGACCTCTGTAAGTGCCTTTATTTCCTTATTATTCTTCTGTCTAGATGATCTGTCCCTTGGTGAAACTGGGTTGTTGAAGTCTCCCACTATCAAGGTTTTAGTAATGTTTCATTTATGAATGTAGGTGCTCTTGTATTTAGGACATAGATGTTCAGAATTGTGATGTCCTTTTGGTGGATTTTTCCTTTGATGAGAATGTAGTGTCCTTCCTCATCTTTTTTGATTAATTTTGGTTGAAAGTCTATTTTGTTAGATATTAGGATAGCTACCCCAGCTTGTTTTCTGGGCCCCTTTGCTTGAAAGACATTTTTCCAGCCCTTTACTCTGAGGTAGTGTTTATCTTTGTTGTAGAGGTGCGTTTCTTGAATGCAGCGGAATGTTGGATCCTGTTTCTGCACCCATTCTGTTAGTCTGTGTCTTTTTATTGGAGAGTTGAGTTCATTGATGTTGATAGAAAATAGTGACCAATGAATGTTCATTCCTTCTATATTGGAGTCGGTGGTCTTACTGTGTTTCATTGCTTGTTTTTTGTTTTTCGTTTTTTTTTTATTATTATTTTTGTTGGGATATTATCTGTATGCTATGTTTTCTTGAGTGAAGTTGTTTTCATTGGATTGGAGTTTTCCTTCTAGTATCTTCTGTAGGGTTGGTTTGCTGTGTAGATATTGCATAAATTTAGTTTTGTCATGGAATATTTTGTTTTCTCCATCTATGTTGATTGAAAGGTTTGCAGGGTATAGTAGTCTGGGTTGACATTTGTGGTTTCTTAGAGTCTGCATGATACCTGCCCAGGCCCTTCTGGCTTTCATAGTTTCTGATGAGAAATCCGGTGTGATTCTGATAGGTCTACCTTCATATGTTACTTGGCCTTTTTCCCTTGCTGCTTTTAATATCTTTTCTTTGTTCTGTAGATTTAGTGTTTTGACTATGATGTGACGTGATGTGTTTCTTTTCTGGTCTAGTCTATTTGGTGTTCTGTAGGCCTCTTGTATATTTATGGACATCTCTTTCTTTAAGTTGGGAAAATATACTTCTATGATTTTCTTGAAAATATTTTCTGGGCCTTGGAGCCCGGAGTCTTCTTTTTCAGCAATTCCTATTATTCTTAGATTTCGTCATTTCATGGCATCCTTGATTTCTTGAATATTTTGTGTTTGGGACTTTTCTGATTTTACTTTTTCTTTGAGAGAAGTATCAATTTCTGCGAGTGTATCTTCTGCTTCAGAGATTCTCTCTTCCATCTTTTGTATTCTGTTGGTGATGCTTACCTTTGTGGTTCCTGATCTTTTCTCCAAGTTCTCCAGCTCCAGGGTTTTCTCAGTTTGTGTTTTCTTTATTGATTCTAATTCTGTTTTCATGCCTTGCACCATTTCCTTCATCTGTTTGAATGTAGATTGCTGTCTTTCCTCAATGGTCTCTATTTTTTTGTTCATTTCCTCTCTATATGCCACTAATTTTATCACTACTTGTGCCTCTATTTGTTTGGCTATGTTTGCCTGTGTTTCATTAAGAATTTTGTCCATTTCCTCTTTCTTTACCTCCAATTGACTGGCCAAATGTTTGATAGATTTGTTCATTTCTTCTTTAACTGTCTGAATTTGCATGGTTATTGCTCTGAGAGAATTGTTTGTTTCCTCTTTATGAGCCTCAAATAATTGGGTAAGCATAGCTTTAAAGTCATTTTCCTGTGCTTCTGATGAATTGGAGCATCCATCAATTTTGGGGGTTGCTGGTGAAGTCATGATGTCCTGATTTATGTTGAAAGTGTTCTTTCGCCTACCCCTGGCCACTGGCTTTTCTGAAACCTTCCCTGCTTGTTTTTGGATTCTGCAGTTCAGACTGGTACTGTCTCTCTCTGCTGTCTGGAGAGTTCTTCAGGAAGCTGAGAGAGGTCCTGTGGCCTCATCATGTGCGTTGCTGGACTTGCTGTACCTATGGGAGAAAAGTACACAGGTGCAAAAGGAGCAAATGCAGGCACGTGCGTGCGTGCATGCATGCGTGCATGTGTGTGTTTGTGTGTAAGTGTGCATGGAAGTGTGCCTCCAGGGACAGAGTGATAGATAATGTTGAACCCTTGAGTGTGTGGGAGGGGCTCTGCACTGTATATGTAGCAGGCGCTAGTGATGGTCGCAGCGCAATTTCTGGCATTAACTGCCTTAACTCCTCAACTGGACCCTCGGAGCAGGGGCTTCAATGTCCCAAGTGACCCTCTGTTTCCCAAAGTGGGTATGTGGGTGGGAGGGGTTCGATGCCTGGCTTCTGTTTCAGAAGGACACTGGATCTGCGGCTCTGCAGATACTCAAGGGCGCACCCACTCTCAAGCAGGTCACCTCGGCAGGGATTGGGGTATCCCAGCTCTCTGCCCTCTGGTTTGGCCCTGCTTGGTCTTATGCAGGAGGACTGATGTGCTCCACCAGCTCAGTGCTGCTGCCGCTTTCAGGTTAGGAAGTCACACTGCAGCTGGAGACTGGGATGCCAGCCTAGATGTCTTCTGGGAAGTCCTGGGGACCCTCCACTGTGTTCTCCAAGCCTGGGAGGCCCAGCGCCTGGTGTTCTTAGCTTGTATGGCTTGGTGTGTATATAGCTTAGCCTGCTTGGCTTTGGTGAATATATAGTGTATTATCTGTCACTGAGGGTTTTGGCAGGCTGTGCAGTCAGTGGCTGAGCAACCCTGTGGGGCCAGTATAGTGGCTAGCAGACCCTGTACCCTGGGATGATGGTGCCGCGGGTCTGGACCCGCAGTGCAGGGGCCTCAATGTCCCAAGTGACTCTCTGTTTCCCACAGTGGGTATGTGGGTGGGAGGGGTCCAATGCCTGGCTTTGATTTTAGAAGGGACGTGGATCTGGGGCTCTGCAGACACTCAAGGGCATACTCACTCTCAAGCAGGACACATCACCAGGGATCGGGGTATTCAGACTCTCTGCTCTCTGGTTTGTTCCTAGTTGGTCTTATGCTGGAGGGCTGATGTGCCCCGCCAGCTCAGTGCTGCTCCGCCGCCAGGTTAGAAAGTCCCGCTGTAACTGGAGACTGGGTTGCTAGTCCAGATGCTTTCTGGGAAGTCCTGGGGCCTCTCCACTGTGCTCTCCAAGCTTGGGAGCCCCAGCGCCTATTGTGCCTAGCTTGTATGGCATTTCTGCCTGGCTTTGGTGAGTATATAGCGTATTATCTGTCACTGAGGGATTGGACAAGCCATACAGTCAGTGGCTGAGTGACCCTGCAGAGCCAGTATGGCCTGCTTTTATTTTCAACACAAGTTTTTCTCTGTGTAACAGCCCTGGCCATCCTCAAAGTCACTCTATAGACCTGACTGGCCTTGAACTCACAGAGATCTGCCTGCCTCTGCCTCCTGGTACTGGGATTAAAGATGTACACCATGGCCTGGCCATATGTATTTTCTTAAAGGAATTTTTGTTACTTTTTTTCTCTTTTCTTTTTGTTTTACTGGTGCATTTGTTTGTTTTTGAGTCAAAGTCTCACTCTGTAGCCAGGCTGTGTTACCTCAGCCTCTTGAGTGTTGACATTAGGGATATGTACCAACAAAGTCAGCTCTTCTGTTGCATGAAGGGGGAAGCTAATGTCAAGGATTTGATACTTACCCTCTTTTCTACAGTGTCCTAAATACTGCTATACTAATAGCAGTATTAGTAGAGCAAATGCTATACTAATAGCATCTGTGTTTATATGTTGTTTCTTTTCATTCTGTTTAAAATATTTCCTAGTTTCCTTGCCTTCTTCTTTGACCCATCAGCTATTTAAAGCGTTATTCCATTTTTAAAGATGTAGAAGTTTTGTAGGTGCCTATCTGTTACCAGTGTGCTAATTAATCCCAAAGCGGTTAGAGAATACACATTTTATGATTTGAACTTTCATAAATTACTGAAACTTAATTTATGGCCCCAAACATGCTCTATCTCAGTAAAGAATCCATGTATATTTGAAAGAGATTTTATTTATGCTCTTGTTAGATGGAGCATTCTATAAATGTCAATTATGCTCAGCCAATTGATGGTGCTATTGAGTTAAGCTTATGTCCTTACTGATTTCCTGTCTTTTTATCTCATGGATTATTGAGAAGAGTTATTGAAATATCCAATTAGATCTATGATTGCTTATTTCTCCTAGAAATTTCATCAATATCTGTTTCATGTGTGTTGAATCTCTGTTATTAGGCAATTGGGCTCTGTCCATTTTTCCAGTATATTCCTCTCTGTTATTCAAATTGGTTAATTGGTGTTAATTTTACTTTAAGTCCACTAATTCTTCTTTTCATTTTATCCACTCTGGTACTGAACCCATTCTTTGACATGCTTATCTTTCTTTTGAGATCTTTGAATTCTAAAAGGGCATTTGGATCTCCTTTGTATATTTGCTTCTTACTTGTCAGACTCATGTTTGTAACTGTTTATTGAAACATTGTATGACAAATATTACAAACTCTTTATCAGATAATTATGACAAATAACACCTCTTTTTAATTCTTCAGAGTAAGAATTTTTTGTTAATGTTTGAGACCTAACATAATTGAAACCTTTTCTCTATCACTTTACTGCTTTCAAGCTCTCCCAAGTCCCCTTCCCTGCTCTCCTTCAAGTCCATGGCGTCTTTTTTCACTAATTCTTACTGTATGCATATATGTATATGTGCATACATATATATTATTAAATATAACTTGTTGAGTTTGTATACTATTAGTTTTAGGCATGATTTCAGGGCTGATCATTTGACACTAGAAAATCAATTGGTGTGTTCCTCCCTCGGGAAGAGCACCTCTCCTATTCCCAGCTTTCCTAGATTGCCTATAGTTCATTGTGTAGGGTTGAGAGCTCTTTGTCTTCGTCTCATCCACGTTGGCATGTCCATTTTTCTCATCCTTATACGTCTCATATCTGGATGATCATATTGGTGAGACTTAATGGATGTGACTTCTGATGTTACTAGGATATATAATCTCACAGCAAACTCCCTGGTCCTCTGGATCTTAAAATCTTACACCTCCCTCTTCTGTAATGTTTCTTGAACCTCAGATACAAAAATGGTTTGTAGATGATACACCTATTATCTTGATGTTGGTATTTATTAACTGATTTTTACATTTAATTTGAGATCTTCCTAACTCTTAGCATGACACAATTTTTGTTTGAAATCTGAATAGTCCAGGTATTTTGTCCTACTACATATTATTTAAGCCCCTCTTTTCACTGGTTTCTTTTAAGAATCAATACTTGTGTACTTCCATATTTCTGTTATGTCAGGAATGCTATTTTTAGTTCCTCATTCAACCTCTGTTGACACTCAAGAATGGGGACTACTCATTGGGTGGAAACAGGAAGTCTAGATCTCTATGGAGCCTTCATTTATACTCTGGCTGAGAAAGATAAGAATGATTTGTTACTGTTGTTCACATGAACTCCACTGGTAGAATAAGTAGGAGTCATTTCATTATCATTCATTGCCATCCTAACTCTTTGATAAGCCTCTTCTGATATTATTCACACTTGGGAAAAGAAGGCAGGTATAGTAACTCTGACATATCAATAGGGTAGAAACCCAGACTTTTCATACGGTTTCCACAGACAATGTGGATGGAGTTGTTAAAAACTAGCTCTGATGGATCCTTTTTTTCTGTGGCCTAAAGACCACCTAGCCAGGGGGAGGTAATCAAAGAACAGGCTCCCTTTGCTAAGAGACCTGATAGGCTAGGGTCAGACAGTAGGGGAGAAGGACCTCCCCTATCAGTGGAGTAGGGGAGGGGCATAGGAGATGAATAGGGAGGGAAGGTGAGACTGGGAGGAAATGAGGGAGGGGACTACAGCCAGGATACAAAGTGAATAATAATAATATAATGACAAAAATACAAAATAAAAAAAACCAACGAACCCTGATAGAAGTCTCAAGTGGCTACTTTGAAATCTTCTTGGAAGTGTGGATTGAGGAATCTAATTATTACCTTCTGAGCCTAGAAACAAAGGGCCACCAATACTGGTACAGGCAATGGTGGTATCATAGAATTTCCAGTAGTGCATGACTAGTTTGGAGAGCTTTCATATAAAAGTGTTCTGTCTTACTAGGCTACCTGTTTTTCTGATCCTATTGCTAGAGAGACCAGAAATTTTCCCTGTTAGTTTCTGGCTGCCTCGGTTATGAGAGACTTGAAGCTGAAGAAAAGCAAGGGTAACTAGACACCCCATAGTTCTTTGTGTTCTTTAGATCAAAGCCAATCTGTTGTCCCTATTTTTTTTAATCTTCTTGTATTTGTTTGTCCAGAGCTTTTAGTTTTAGAATGGGGAAAAGATATCTTCTCTAAATTCCCTGAAGCAGAAGGCTGATAATCTTTTACTTTTGTTTTTTCAAAGCTGTTTTAACTTGGTATGGAATTATAAATTGACATTTTTTAACATTTTAAAGATGTTGCTTCAATGTCTACTTGTTTGTATTACTTCTGGTGAAAACACTGTTATCCTTATTTTTGTTTTTCTGTATGGAATGTTTTTCTGTGTTTGGAGATTTTCTGTTTATCACTGGTGTTGAACAATTTGATGATGAGGTGCTTGGTGGTTACCTTTCCATTTGTTGTGCTTGAGTTTATACGAGATTATTATATCTGTAATTTTATAGCTGTGATCAAATTTGAGGCTGTTATTTCCTCAAATATTTTTGTGTCTCTCTACATTGCTTCTCCTTTGGACATCCCATTACACATATTGCTTGTCTCACAGCTCACTGCTACTCTGCTTTTTTTAATATAAATTTTCTTCTGTCAGTGTGTTTCATTTTGAATCATTTTTATTACTGTGGAAAACTGCTTAGAAAATGGTTTTCAGTGATCCTCACCTCCTAGTTTTATGCTCTTGTTTAATACCCTCTCTTGTAATTTAAGTTGGATCTAGTGACTTTCTTCTAATGAATAAAGATTGCTTTTCTAAGATTAGGTTGTAAAGTCTATGAGATTTCCAATGACAAGAGTCATATAAGAAGGAAAGGAAGATTGCTTCTGGCTAACCACTATTAATGACCCAAGACCCTCAATCCAAAATCTTGTGAGAAACTGTTCTATAAACTACAGGCATAAGTTTGAAGACAGATGCTTCTCCAGTTGAGCTATAAAACAACTGTAGCCTGTAGGAGACCCTGAAATCTATCGAAGCTGTCAATGGAATCTTAATGTACAGATATTGAGACATTTTAAACAGTATTTCATGCTTCTATATTTAGGACTAATTTGTTATACATAAGTAGATACAGGCTAAAGAGCAGGCAGGGTACTAGGAGATATAGCCCCATTTATAAATACATGGGAAATTAATATCTGCTTTGGAATCTCAACATGGATGAAAACTGGAAGGCTATTAGAGGATCATGCTAATAATTGGCTAAATTGAATTGAGCAAACCAATGGAGAATATGTTATTAGAATTTAGAGGAAGGGTGCACTTATTATGTGGAAACAAAGTTTAGTGATGTGATCATGGATAGCATAGCATATACTTAATAACCTTTAATTTCAAGCAAACTTTTGAAGATAGTACTCTGTTTCCTTTTCTCAGTTAAACAGTGAGAGAAGAGTGAAGAATTGAATGGAGATTTGTCTGTTTGTTTGTTTTCATTTCTGTGAGACAGGGTTTCTCCTTGTAGTCCTGGCTGTCCTAGACTTGCTTTGTAGACCAGGCTAGCATCAAACTCAGACATCTGCCTGCCTCTGCCTCCTGAGTGCTGGGATTAAAGAGATATGACACCACTGCCAGACCAAGTGGAGAATTTTTTAATATCTTTATTTTATTAATGTTTTAGATTCAATTTCATCCCTTTCCTATGATCTTATTCCTTTACTTCTTCAAATTTTGGGTTTGATTTTTTTTTAATTTAGTCGTATTGCTAGGTTGCTCTTTGGAATCTTTCAATATTTCCATCTTTTAACCATTGAAGTTCAAAGATGATCGTGAACTTCTCATCTGCCTTCATCCACCTTCTAAGTTCTGTGTCACCATGCTCAGTTTATGGTGTGCAGGTGATTGAACCTAGGGCCTTGTATATGCTAGGCAAATCCTCTCTGCCAACTGTGCTACATCTCCAGCCAGGAGAGGAGAATTTTTAAATATGATGGAACCAGAAGTAGATCCATGGAGTGAAGAAATGGTGTCCTGAAGCCATGGTGATTGTGATGGTTAATCTGTTTGTTGGCTTCGTCGGACCTTAAAACTATTAAGAAATGAACTGCCAGGAACACTTGTGAGGGAGTTTCTTGATCAGATTACTTGAAGAGGGAGAACTCACCCTAATCATGGGTGGTACCTATCAGTGGCCTGAATAAAAAGAAGTAAGGGAAAAGCTTTGGTTTTTCTTTATTGCCTTAACCTTCCTCTATAGAGGGCAAGAATCCTGCCATAGCTGCCACTGCTACTGCTACATTCTTTTACTGCTATCAGAACCCAGTTTCTTCAGGATTCAATTGTGAACTGAAGACCTTGCTAGGAATCATTCATTCAGGCCTTTGGGGCCAGTCTATGGCTACTGAGGCATCCAGGTTCATGAACTGGGCAAGTACCATATCTTTAGGGTCTCCAATGTGAAAACAGCCATTTGTTGGACTACTCTCTATGATGGATTGATTGATAGATGTCTCCCATAGGCATTTGAACACTTGGCCTCCAGTTGGTAGTATTTGGAGTGGCTTAGGAGGAGTGACCTTACTGGAAGAAGTATGGCCCTGGGACAGACTTTGAGGCTTCAAAGTCCTGAGCCATTCCCAGAGTACCCTATCTGCTTCCTGCTGGTGGTTTAAGGTATGAGCTTTCAGTTTTCTCTTTCAAGTCCCCATGCCTACTTGCTGCCATGCTCCCTTACTGTCATGTTGATGGGCTCTTATCTCTCCAGAGCTATTAGCCAAAATAATCCCTTCCTTCTATAAATTATCTTCATCATGGTGTTTTATCCCAGCCATAGAAAAATAACTAATATATATACCGTATCAGATAAAACAGTCAAATAAATCTCCTTTTAATATATATTCATTTTATCAACTCTGTTCTTCTATAGAACACTATTACAGTAACATACAGTTGTGATTCAAGAATTCAAGAGACAGACTTAGAAGGATCATTGAGAGTTTGAGACCAGCCTGGTCCTCATATTTTGATCCCCAGGCCAAACAGAGCTGCACAGCAAGACTCTGAGAAATAAATAAAATAAACAGAGAAAGAAAGAGAGAGAAAAAAAGAAAGAGTAGAGAAAAAAAAAAGAAATTGCTTTTTGTGCAAAAAATGGTCCACAGATACATGAGTATACATACAGTTTTGTGACCTACGTTAAGAATTGAAAATATTATTCAGTAATACTAAGGACCTATGAAAGCAATTAAATGTCTGCTTGATGCTCAGATTTTCTCATTAAACAATAATGGCTCTTACCACACCAGATAACATTTTTCCTTGATCTAGATTAACAGAGTTCCAGTGTAGAAAATGAAGTGAAGATGTTTTAGATTCAATTTCATTCATTTACAAACAATCATTTGTAAGCCCAATTCCAGAGGGTCTGATGCCCTCTTCTGACCCCTATGCACCAGGATGTGATACACATACATGTGCAGGCAAAACTTTTAGACACATAGAAACAAATAAGTATATCTTTAAAGATAATTGTAGGTATGATGTGTCTGTTGTAAAATTTAGTGACATTTATAAAAATTCCACAAAGACTCTAAAAATAAGGATATAGATTTCAATATTACTGGCAGTAAGTAAGCAGACTGAAGAAACTACACATTTGCAACCATGTGTTACTTTTTTTTTCATTTTAAAATAAAGGAATATTCAGAGAATGGAAGCAAAAGCTTGTAGAATGTTGCCAACTGCTGTGGAAAACTATTCCCAAGCCATGAAACCTCATTAAGAAACATCCAACAGTTGAAAGGCTGGATTTCAGAACTACTATGGACCAAAAACTCCTATGTGAATCTGATTTCAGCCCATTTGAAACAGAAATACCTTAGCAGTTTTCCTATTCTGTCTGAATTACCTTTATCTGTGAGAAGTTTTTCTTTGTTTTGCATGGGATAAGAACCCATTTGTTTAGTTTTACAAAGCTCCAGATGTTACTATATCTGAAGAATTTCAAACACCCCTAAATCAAATTGAGATGACAAGGCTCTTGGGTTCTGAGCTGAACTGATAATGAGAACAAGTTTTGAGGGACATGCGGAGTAGGTGAATGAATTTTGCATGTGAGGGACATAAATTATTGGAGAAGCTGTGTGGAGAGCTGCTTATTTGTCAAGCTGATTTGTTATTGAGTATTCAGTGAAAAACATGTTCTCATCCTGGCCTTCCCCTTGAGACAGAGATAAGCAGTTTTTTTCACCAAGTTCCTTAAACTTGTTTGTGTGAGCTTGGACTATATCTGCTACAAGGAAGTGGTTTAAGAAAACAAGTTTGGCAGTTCCATTAACTTCTTTCTTGTATTGATGTGACTTTTTCTTGCTTTGCCTATAAAAAAGAAATGTGGGATAAACGTGTGGCTGCAGTTCTTACTGACAGTCCCCTAGAGCTGATCCCTTGTGTTATTTATTTTAGTCCTCACTCCCCACTCAGGTACTGTTCAACTCCAGCAAAGCTGAAGGCAGACTGCAGATGTGACTCCAGGTGATCCTGACCTCTATTATGAATGCCCTTCCTCTGGGTAGATGTTGAACCTAGTGACTTGTCCAAAGCAAAGAGGATTTAGAAAAAGTGAAAGAAGCCAGGTATAGTGGTGCATGCCTTTGCCCAGCACTTGGTGGGCAGAGAAAGGAATCTCTGTGAGTTAAAGGCTGTCTTGGTCTACATTGTGAGTTCAAACCAACCAGGGCTACATAGTGGGACCCTGTCAAGAAAGAAAGAAAAGAAAGAAAGAAAAGAAAGAAAGAAAAAAAGAAAGAAAGAAAGAAAAAAGAAAGAAAGAAAGAAAGAAAGAAAGAAAGAAAGAAAGAAAGAAAGAAAGAAAGAAAGAAAGAAGATTGCCCTTCGAAGGTTAGCTTACAAAGCATTGTGTTATCAACTCTCTGTTTACTCTTTTGTTGCCCTCTCTGTCTTTTTCTCTCTCTCTCTCTCATTGACTTTCTCTGCTGAAGTCAGATGATACAGTATGAGGTTCCACATAGAGAGACTTATGTGGCAACTGGAGGTGGCATTGAGAAAGCAAGAGCAGAACTTAATCCATCTTGTTTTTCAGACACCATTTTGAATTGTCCTGTCCTTTAGGTGACCCAAGTTCTCCCACAAGGAACTTGGCAAGTAAAAAAAATCCACAGAAGGAAACTGGCAATTGAAAAATCACAGGAGAAACTTGGCAAGAGCAAATAGGGCCACAGAAGGAACTTGGCAAGAATAATTAGGCCCTGCACCTGGAGCCAACCAGTGAAATAAAACTACATACATAGTTCTGAGCATTGCCCATGTCAAGATGTTCCTTTTCAATAGACTGTTTCCCCATTACAGTTTGGCCAACTGGCATCAATCAATCAGTTTAAAAGTCAATCTATGCACACCCCTCTTACCTAATACTGTAACACCAAGGCTTGGAATTTCCCTCTTGTGATTTTTCCATTTAAAAACTCTACCCACCTGAGGCTTGGGGCTGCTCTTTATGAATTTCTGCATCAAGGACAATTGAGGACCTAAGCTCGAGCTTAAATAAAGACCCTTATGTGTTTGCATCGGACTCATGTTTCTGGTGGTCTCTTGGAGGATCTTGTAATCTAGGCATAACAGCATATGGGCAACAGCCAACAAGTAACTGAGGCCCTCTG
The DNA here is from genome assembly GCF_907164565.1 of Psammomys obesus. Taxonomy (NCBI): domain Eukaryota; kingdom Metazoa; phylum Chordata; class Mammalia; order Rodentia; family Muridae; genus Psammomys; species Psammomys obesus. The sequence continues at coordinate 10,734,749 of NW_026589137.1, read as the reverse complement.
TCCAACAGCTTATCAGAAATTAAATTCCAACAAGAATGTGAAATCGGACATAGATTCTGCTTCTTTTAAACCTTCACATGATCAAGGTCCTAGCCAACATTTTGTTTTCAACCTTGTAAGAAACTCTAAATAGCAAATGATCTTGTTGTGTACTTGGGAATCTTTTGGATATATGCCTAGGAGTGGTACAGCTGGATCTTGAGGAATCACTATTCCTATTTGTCTGAGAAAGCACCAGATTGATTTCCAAAGAGGTTGTACAAGTTTGCATTCTCACCAGCAATGGAGGAGGGTTCCCCTTTCTCTGCATCCTCTCCAGCATGTGTTGTCACTTGAGTTTTTGATCTTAGCCATTCTGGTGGGTGTCAGGTGAAATCTCGGGGTCGTTTTGATTTGCATCTACCTGATGGCTAAGGACATTGAGCATTTCTTTAAGTGTTTTTCTGCCATTCTACAGTCCTCTACAGAGAGTTCTCTGTTTAACTCCATGCCCATGTTTATAGCAGCTTTATTCGTAATAGCCAGAACCTGGAAACAACCCAGATGTCCCTCAGTTAAGGAATGGATACAGAAATTGTGGTACTTTTACACAATGGAATACTACTCAGCAATTAAAAACGAGGAAATCATGAAATTTTCAGGCGAATGGTGGAACCTAGAAACGATCATTTTGAGTGAGGTATCCCAAAAGCAGAAAGACACACATGGTATATACTCACTTATATAGACCTATAAGATAGGATAACTATACTGAAATCTACATACCTAAAGAAGACAAACAAGAAAGAGAACCCGGGGTAAGATGATCAATCTTCACTTAGAAAGACAAATGGGATGGACATTGGATGTAGGAGAAAACAAGTAACAGGACAGGAGCCTACCACATATGGCCTCTGAAAGACTCTACCTAGCTGTGTATCAAAGCAGATATTAAGACTCATAACCAAATCTTTGGCAGAATGCAGGGAATCATATGAAAGTAGGGGGAGTTAGTAAGACCTGGAGAGTACAAGAACGCCACAAGTACCAAATATATCAGGGCACAGGGGTCTTTCATGAGACTGTTTCTCCAACCAAGGACCATGTATGGATATAATCTAGAACCCCTGCTCAGATATGGCCCATGGTAACTCAGTGTCCAAACGGGTTCTCTAATAAGGGAAACAGGGACTAGTTCTGACATGAACTCAATGGCAAGTTCTTCCACCACCCTCCCCCCCATGAGGGAGGAGCAGCCTTGCTAGGCCATGGAAGAGGACGTTGCAGCCAGTCCTGAAGAGACTTGATAAGCTAGGATCAGATAGAGGGGGAGGAGGTCCTCCCCTGTTAGTGGACTTGGAAAGGGGCAAGGAGAAGATGAGAGAGGGAGGGTGGGATTGGGAGGGAATGAGGGAGGATGCTACAGCTGGGATACAAAGTAAATAACCTGTGTTTAATATAAAAAAATAAATAAATTTAAAAAAGAAACTCTAAAATAGGGAGATTCAGATGAATTATATTCATATTTCTGACCACCAGAATTTATATTTAAGAGGGAAGTGTGGTATGATGGTGCCCAGCCTGTAAAATTGGCTCTACAAAGAGTGAGACAGGAAGGTTGCAAGTTGAAGGCCTGTGTTACATAAAAAGTGTGAGGTCCAAATGAGCTATATAGTGAGGCATTGTCTATGAAAGTAGAGGTAAAAAGATAATAGCATGTGCATTGTAAGGCTATGTTTTGGGGGTAATTTGTTAAACAGCAATATATAACTAATAACTTGCTGCATTTTATTAATAGACAACTAATACAACTGCTGATTTTCGCTCCTATTATTTTGCACAGGAAGCTATAGTTTTCTTTTGTCTTTACTGGGTTTAGCTATGCGTGTAATAGTGGTTTTGCAGAAAGGCTTTGGAAGCCTGTTTTTTCCTTTTATATTGTGAAATAATTTGTGGAGTATTAATACTAGGTGTTTGTTGTTGTTTTGTTTTGTTTTTAGTATGTGCATCAATCCAATGCTGGACTTTCCTTGGCTGGTAGACTTTTTTTTCCTTTTAGAAAGGTCATACTTTTCCAAAAATATGTCCATTTCTTCTAGATGTTCCAATTTGCGGCATATAATTTTTCAAAATAGCCTGTAATGATTCTCTAGATTTCAATGATATTTTTGCCTCCAATTTTACTTACTTGGACTGTAATTTACTTTTACTTTTGTGATTAGGTTGTGGTAAAAAAAAAAAAAAAGAGCTGTTGGGTGGAGTCTTCTATATATTTATTTTTATTTTTAAATTTTGTGTGTGTGTGTGTGTGTGTGTGTGTGTGTGTGTGTAGCTCATGTATACAGTGCTCAATGAGGTCAGAAGGTGGCATCAGATTCCCTGAAGTTGGAGTTACAGGCAGTTGTGAGCTGCCTGTATTCGGAACAGAACTCTTGGTCCTCTGTAAGAGGGGTGTGCTGGATAGTTTTATGCCAACGTGACACAAGTTAAAATCATCTAAGAGGAGGTAACCTCAATTAAGAAAATACCTCCACAAGTTCAGGCTACAAACAAGCCTGTAGTACATTTTTGTAATTAGTGATTGATGGGGGAAGGTCTGTTGTGAGTGGTGCCATCCCTGGACTATTGAACCTGGGTTCTATAAGAAAGCAGGCTGAACAAAGTCATGGAAGCAAGCCAGTAAGCAGCACTATTCCATGGCCTCTGTATCAGCTCCTGCCTCCAGGTTCCTCCCCTGTTTGAATTCCTGTGTGACTTCCTTCAATGATAAACAGCAATATGGAAATGTAAGCCAAATAAACCCTTCCTCCACAGCGTACTAAGTTTTAGGCCATGGTGTTTCATTGCAGCAAAAAAAACCTTAACCAGACAAGTGGTATGTACTCTTCTTAAAATTTATTTATTTTATGTATATGAGTACTCTATCTGCATGTATGCGTGTGGCAGGAAGAGGGCATCAGATCCTAGTATAGATGGTTTTGAGCCACCCTGTGGTTTCTAGGAATTGAACTCAGAACCTCAGGAAGAGCAGACAATGCTCTTAATCACGGAGCCATATCTCCAGCCTGCAGTATGTACTCTTAACTGCTGAGCCATCTCTCTAGCCATACATACCTCCAGAGTTTAATGTAACTCTGACATTTCTTTGTTAATGCTTTGTCTACCTTATTTGTAGGTAGGAGTTGGAAACTGAAGTCATCCACTATTCTTGTATCGTGGCCTATCTCTCTATTTATATTCTGTAGATTTTGAATCATAAAATTTAGCTCAATGATGTTTAGTGCACATGTGCATATGCATTCATACAAATTCTAACCACTGTATCTTCTTTGATTTCTCTCTTTGTTAATATGTAGTGACTTTTTCTCTTCTGATTTTGGCTTTTTCTGATATGAGTGTATCTATTTCCACTTCCTTTTGGATTCCATTTGCTTGGACTATCATTTTCTATGTTTTTACTTTCAATTTGCATGTAGCTCCTGCTGGGAAGGATTTCATCCAGCCAGCTTATTTTTGTCTTGATTACTAAACCAATCATTTATCTGGTCTGTGTCTTTTAATTGAAAATTAACAGTATTTACATTCAGAATTATTAAAAGTCTCTCCTAATTCCTATCTTCTTGCTGCTTTTCTTATCCTTGCTTTGAAGTTCTGCTCATTTGTTTTTCTCTGTATTTTTTACAGTTGTGGTTATTTACTCAGTTAATCCTGCTTGATTATTTCCAATCTCTCATTTGTCCTTTTTTATTATTATAACTTCACTGTGTCCTTTTTATCATATTCGATGTTTTTCATCTTTGTAGGAAAAAATTCATTTAAGTATCTTCTATACTCATTTAGTGGTCACAAATTGGGTTTTTGCTCACCTTGGGAGACTTTTGTTACTTATTTTATTACTTATTCTGTGATAAAACTTTTCTGGATAATGTTACCAAGGCTGGCATTTCTTTTCTTTCAGGGCTTGAAAAACAACATTTCATACCCTTCTATCTTTAAGAATTTATGTTGAGAAATATGCTGTTATTCTGCTGAACTTACCTGTTTGAATGACTTGGAACTTTTCTTTTGCATATTCTTTCTATGGTTCTGGTCTTTTGGCAGTTTAACTATACTATGACATGAAGAGGTTATTTTGTGATCATTTCTACTTGGGGTTCTACATGTCTCTTCTGCTTCAATATACACATCTTTCTAAGCATTTAAGATTGGGCTGGAAATCTGGCTCAGTGGTTAAGAGTGCTTGCTACATAACCATGAGGATCTGAGTTGGTGTGTTCTTTTATGTTCCTGGAACCCCAGCATTGTGAAGAGGTAACAGGAAGATTGCTGGGCCTTTCTGGCTACCAGCATAGCATATATATATGTGTGTGTATATATATATATATATATATATATATATATATATATATATATATATGATTTCAATTCAGGAATAGACTTTATCTCAAAGGAATACAGAAAAGATTCACAGAATAGGACATTTGAACTCCTCTTCTGGCCTCCATACATGTGTATATACTTAGAGTTACACACACAATACATACAAGTGTACTGAATAGATTTTCTGACATCAGCCATTGTTTAAGCTCTTTTGTTTATGCCAGGTATCATAAATTTGATCTTTGCTGTGCTGTAGATTGCTTGTCTGTGTTTTATATTCTATTATTGGTTCTTTATTTTTAAATTTAATAATTCCTTAAACTTGTTTTTAATCCCTGGTCTTCTATCTTCCACTTTATCTAAGTGAGACCTTCAATTGAATATTTTATTTGACTTATTTTGGAGACAGTGTCTTGTGTTTCCCAGGCTAGCCTCAAACACATCATATAGTCCACAATGACATTTGACTTCTGACCCTCCTGCTTCTACCTCCCAAATGCAGAGATAACAGACTTGTACCATCATATTAGGTTTTCTGTGGTCTAGGGGATTGAACACTGGACTTTATACAGTATAAGCAAGTACTACCAATTGAGCTGTATTTTAGAATCTTATTTAACATGATATTTCCCTGATTTACATTTGTTCTTTTTCAGAATCCCTATTTTTATAACTTATTTTTTCATGCACTCTAGCATCTTTCTTAATTATCTGAGTGTTCGTTTGTATCCTCTTTGTAATCACAGATAATTTCTAACAATTTTTTTAATTATGTGAGTGACATTTTGTTTGTTTCAATATGTGTAATTCCTGAAAAGTTCTGAATCTCTAGAGGAGTGATGTGGCCTTGTTGATTTCCTGTTTCCTGTGGTCTTTTCTGAATTTTTGCAATCAGTTGGGAAAGATATATTTTTCTATTTTAGCTGAGCTTTCTTCTCTTAAGGAATGCCCAATTCCCAGTACTGTTTACAGAGGGAAACAAGTGGCTGAAACAACACACAAAAAAATAAGAACAATTAACAGGGCTGGAAAGATGGTTCAGCAATTAAGAACACTGCCTGTTCTTCTAGAGGACCAAGGTATGATTCCCATTCTCAGGCTTCACAGCCATCTGTAACTCCATTTCCAAGGAATCTGACATACTCTTTTGGCTTCTTCCAGAACAAGGCATACACATGGTACACAAATGTACGTGGAGGCAAAATACTCACCCACAGAATACAATAATAAAAATACATAAAATAAACAAAAATTTTAATAGGTGTATCACAATTAGCAATAAAATATAACAAACTAGAGGGCTCCAAGACGGCGGCGAACAGTGCACACAGTTTCTGAAGGGCGGAAGATCCGAAACTCTAAAATTAGTGAATGGAAGGGCAGCTGAAGCCAGAGCATCAGCTATGAGGCTTTCCCTGACCAACCCCTGAGCTGGCACAGTTGGAACCAATCCCTCTCCCCCGCCCCACCCCAAACCCCAAATCCCTCACTCATGGACCTCTCAGGGTCTGAGAGCAACAAACTATCAACCTTCTACACTTACACTTCCTTGCACCTTCCCTGGCTTGGGCAGCAGCTGCTGGGAATACATAACCACAGAAAGGGTGCCTACTTACTCTAAAGGCCAAACTGGTGACCCATATTTGAAAGTAAAAAACCATGGGCTCTCTTAGATTACTACATAGGACTGCAAGTGAGTTCACAGGCCCTCTGCTCTTTACACACATGCCTGCCAGTGAGTTAGCAGGCCTTCAGCTTTTTCCATACCACCTGCTAGTGAGTGCTTCTGTGATGGCTAGAAGCAGGCATAAGAACACATCAAACAAGGCATACCTGAAAGCCTTAGAAAAATAAAAACAATAAAAGAAGCAGACACACCTAAGAGGAGTAGAGGATTGGGAATAATTAAACTCAGAGCTGAAATCAATAAATTATAATCAAATAAAACACTCCAAAGAATCAATGAAAGCAAGAGCTGGTTTTCGACAAAATAAAAAAGACAGACAAATACTCAGCCAAACTAACTAAAAGGCAGAGAGAAACTATCCAAATCACCAAAATCAGAAACGTAAAGGGGCTATAACGACGGACACCGAGAAATTCAAAGAATCATTAGGTCTTGCTTCAAAAGCCTATATGCCACAAAATTTGAAAATCTAAATGAAATGGACAATTTTCTTGGTAGATTCCATTTACCAAAGCTAGACCAAGATCAAGCAAATATATTAAACTTTCCTATATCCCCCAAGGAAAAGTCTCCTTGCCAAGAATCCCCAGGGCCTGATGGTTTCAGCTCAGAATTCTACCACACCTAAAAAGAAGAACTGACGCCAATACTCTTCAAACTATTCCACGAAATAGAAACTGAAGGAACATTACCAAACTCATCCTATAAGGCCACAATAACCTTGATACCTAAACCACACAAAGACCCAACAAAAAAGGGAAATTCAGAACTATTTCTATTATGAACATTGATGCAAAAATACACAATAAAATACTCGACAAATGAATCCAAGAAAACACAAAAGCTATCATCCACCATGATCAAGTGGGGTTCACCTCAGGCCTGCAGGGGTGGTTCAGTATACAGAAATCCATCAATGTAATCCATTGCATAAACAAACAGAAGGAAAAAAAAAACCCACATGATCCTCTCCTTAGATGACAAAAAAAGCACTTGACAAACTCCAACACCCATTTATGTTCAAAGTCTTGGAAAGATCAGGGATACAAGGCACATACCTAAACATAGTAAAGGCAATATACAGCAAGCCTCTAGCCAAAATCAAACTAAACAGAGAGAAACTTAAATCAATCCCACTGAAATCAGGGACAAGGCAAGGCTGCCCACTCTCTCCATATCTCTTCAACACAGTATTTAAAGTCTTAGCTAGAGCAACAAAACAACGAAAGGAGATCAATGGAATACACACTGGAAAAGAAGAAGTTAAAGTATCACTATTTGCAGATGATATGATAGTATTCGTGAGTGACCCCTGTATACAAAAGACAAAATGGCTGAGAAAGAAATTAAGGAAACAACACCCTTTACAATAGCCATAACAAACTACCTTGGTGTGACTCTAACCAAGCATGTGAAAGACCTGTATGAAAAAAAAAAAAAAAAAAAAAAAACTTCACATCTCTGAAGAAAGAAATTGAAGAAGATATCAGAAGATGGAAAGATCTCCCGTGTTCATGGATTGGTAGGATTAACATAGTGAAAATGACCATTCTGCCAAAAGCAATCTATAGATTCAATGCAATTCCCATCAACATACCAACACAATTCTTTACAGAACTTGAAAGAACAATTCTCAATTTCATATGTAAAAACAAAAAACCCAGAATTGCTACAACAATTCAATAACAGATGTTCTGGAAGTATCTCCATCCCTGATCTCAAACTGTACTATAGAGCAACAGTAATAAAAACTGCATGGTACTGGCATAGAAACAGACTGGTGGATCAATGGAATTGAATAGAACATCCAGAAATAAACCCCAACACCTACAGATACTTGAATTTTGACAAAGAAGCCAAAACCATACAGTGGGAAAAACAAAGCATCTTCAACAAATGGTGTTGGTCTAACTGAATGTCTACATGTAGAAAAATGCAAATAGATCCATATTTATCACCCAGCACAAAACAAAAGTCTAAGTGGATCGAAGACCTCAATATAAAACGAGACACACTAAACCTGTTAAAAGAAAACGTGAGGAAGAGCCTTGAACTAATGGGAGTAGGAGAAAACTTCCTGAATAGAAGATCAATAACACAGGATCTAAGATCAACAATCAATAAATGGGACCTCATGAAACTGAACAGCTTCTGCAAAGTAAAGCACACTTTAGTCAGAACAAAACAATAGCCTACAGACTGGAAAAGGATCTTCACCAACCCTATATCTGACAGAGGACTAATCTCCAGAATATAAAGAACTCAAGAAGTTAAACACAAACAAACCAAGTAATCTAATTTTAAAATGGGTTAAAGAGCTAAACAGAGAATTTTCAATAGAGGAATATGGAATGGCAAAGAAACACTTACAGAAGTGCTCAACGTTCTTAGTCATCAGGGAAACACAAATCAAAACGACCCTGAGATTTCACCTCAAGCATATCAGAATGGCTAAGATCAAAAACTTAAGTGACAGCACATGCTGGAGAGGTTGTGGAGAAAGGGGGACCCTCTTCCATTGCTGGTGGAAGCATCAATTTTTATAAGTACTTTGGAAATAAATCTGGTACTTTCTCAGAAGATGAAGAATAGTGCTTCCTCAAGATCCAGCTATATCACTCTTAGGCATGTATCCATAATATGCTCAAGTATACAACAAGGACATTTTCTCAACCATGTTCGTAGCAGTTCTATTCGTAATAGCCAGAACCTGGAAAGAATCCAGATGTCCCTCAGTTGAGGAATGGATACAGAAATTGTGGTTCATTCACACAATGTAATACTACTCAGCTATTAAAAACAAGGAAATCATGAAATTTGCAGGCAAATGGTGGGAACTAGAAAAGATCACCTTGAGTGAGCTATCCCAGTAGCAGAAAGACACACATGGTATATACTCACTCACTCATAAGCGGATATTAACCACATAATATAGCATAAAACTACTAAAATTCATACTCTGAAAGATGCTAAACAACAAGGAAGACCCTAGGGTTATTTTTTAAAAAGTGAGTCAAATGATTCCTCCTTATAGATGTACGTAAATGGGAGAAACTTACTTCCTGGTCATCTAATATTTGTATCCACAAATATGAAGGGGCTATAGGTCTCAATTGATACCTACTGTAATTCCTCTGTGCTTCCACCACAAAGTTTGGTCCTCTATTTTGGCTAAACCCTGCTTCTCATCCTTACTAGGCAGGTACAGTGAAATGTGTGTTACTCTAGATAATTTATTAAAAGTATACACTCAGTCCTGGTATCACTCCAGCAATGTTCCAGAGTGTATGGGCCAGGAGAGGTTCCAACCATTCAAGCTTTCTAAGACCGTCTCTTGAGTCATCTACCCAGTTAGTATAGCAGGTTGCATCTTGGGATCCTGAAATGCTGTTTTCCTTTTCTGAGCCACAGTATTAATTTGATCCTTAAGAAGTCTCTTGGCACTAGCACTCTGAAAGACAGTGAACAGTGTAAGGGGTTTTCCCCCTAATGCTGAGCTGCCATCTAAGAGTCACTTTAAGACCAAATCCTGGTGACAGAGTTCAAGTTTCCAAGAACTACTTGTTTCTCCTACAGGGAGGACTGCAAGTCTTTTATTATAACTTGACTGCTTAGACAAACCCTTAGTCAAACTAACTAAAAGGCAGAGAAATATTATCCAAATCAACAAAATCAGAAATGAAAAGGGGGACATAACAGCAGACACTGAGGAAATCAAAACAATCATTAGGTCTTACTTCAAAAGCCCATACACCACAAAATTTGAAGATCTACATGAAATGGACAATTTTCTTGATCGATTCCACTTACCAAAGCTGAATCAAGACAAGGAAAATTAATTAAATAGTCCTATATTCCCTAATTAAATGGAAGGTGTCATCAAAAGTATCCCAACCAAAAGAAAGCCCAGGACCAGATGGTTTCAGTTCAGAATTGTACCAGACTTTCCAAGAAGAGCTAACTCCAATTCTCTTCAAACTATTCCACAAAATAGAAACAGAAGGAACATTGCCAAACTCATTCTATGAAGCCACAGTCACCTTGGTACCTAAACCTTACAAAGACCCAACAAACAAAGAGAATTTCAGACCAATCTCCCTTATGAGAGAGACCAATATCCCTCAATATATGTAATCCACCATATAAACAAATTTAAAGAAAAAAAAACACATGATAATCTCCTTAGATGCTGAAAAAGCATTTGATAAAATCAACATTTGTTCATGTTTAAAGTCCTGGAGAGATCAGGGATACAAGGCACTTACCTAAACATAGTAAAGGCAATATACAGAAAACCTATAGCCAACATCAAACTAAATGGAAAGAAACTTAAATCAATCCTACTGAAATCAGGGACAAGACAAGGCTGCCCACTCTCTCTATATCTCTTCAACATAGTTCTTGAAGTCCTTGCTAGAGCAATAGGACAATTTAAAGGCGATCAAAGGGATTCAGTTTGGAAAGGAAGAAATCAAAGCATCACTATTTGCAGATGATATGATAGTATACCTGAGTGACCCAAAAAAATTCTACCAGGGAACTCCTACAACTGATAAACACCTTATTCAAAGTGGCTGGATACAAAATTAACTCAAAAAAATCAGTAGCCCTCCTTTATACAAAAGACAAATGGGCTGAGAAAGAAATTAGGGAAACAATACCCTTCATAATAGCAAAGAAGGATATAAGGTACCTTGGTGTAATTCTAACCAAGCAAGTCAAAAATAAAAATAAAAATAAAACCTTCAAATCTCTGCAGAAAGAAATAGAATATATCAGAAGATAGAAAGATGATATCCCATGCTCATGGGTTGGGAGAATTAACATCCTAAAAATGGACCAAATATATCTGGGCACAGGGGTCTTTTCTGAGACTGATTCTACAGCCAAGGACCATGCGTGGATATAACCTAGAACTCCTGCTCAGATGTAGCCCATGGCAGCTCAGCATCCAAGTGGGTGTCCTAGTAAGGGGAACAGGGACTGTCTAGGACACGAACTCAGTGGCGGGCTCTTTGACCTCCCCTCACTCCCCAAGGGAGGAGCGGCCTTGCTAGGCCACAGAAGAGGATATTGCAGCCATTCCTGATGAGACCTGATGAACTAGGGTCAGATGGAAGGGGAGGAGGACCTCCCCTATCACTGGACTTAGAGAGGGGCAGGGAGGAAATGAGAGAGCAAGGGTGGGTTTGGGAAGGAATGAGAGAGGAGGCTACAGCTGGGATACAAAGTAAATAACCTGTAATTAATATAAAAATTAAAAATTAGTAAAAATGGCCATCTTACCAAAAGCAATCTACAGATTCAATGCAATTCCTACCAAATTACCAACACAATTCTTTACAGACCTTGAAAGAAAAATTCTCAACTTCATATGGAATAACAAGAAATGCAGAATTGCTAAAACAATACTCTATAATAAAAGATCTTCTGGAGGTAACTTCATCCCTCATCTCAAGCTGTACTATAGAGCAACAGTAATAAAAACTGCATGGTACTGGCATAGAAACAGGCTGGTGTATCAATGGAACTGAATAGAAGACCCAGAAATAAACCGGCACACTTATGGACACCTGATTTTTGACAAAGATGCCAAAACCATAAATAGCTGTCTTTATGCTTTTAGTTGTTCTATGGCCTCTCTTAATTCTCTGAGCTCCTGTTTTCTTTTCCTTCCTGGTGTATATTTTCTGCTTTGTTGTTTTGACTTTTCTCATTGCCACAGTTGTGTGAAGGACACTTGTATACCACCATCTTCCAAGCTAAGGACCAAATTGCACTGGGCAAACTATCTGACATCACCAAGGAAGGCCTGATACAATCACAAGTGAAAGGCAAATGAAGATGTTACCCACAGAAAGAGAAAGTAAGAATGGAAACAGAGTTTGAGGTGATACACTTTGAGATTAAAGAGGAGAGACCACCAGCCCAGGCATGGAGGTGGCCTCCAGCAGCTAGAAAAGAAAAGGAAACTCTTACGCTTCCAGAATGAACATAGCCCATGATTTTAAACTTCTCTCTTCTAAAATCATAAAGTAACATTTTTGGGGGGAGGCTTTTATTTGATTCCAAGTTTGAAACAGGGTCTTCAGTACCCAAAACTAGCCTTTAACTTGCTATGTGGCCTGGAATAGCCTTGAATTTCTGATCATTTTGTGTCTATGGTTCCTGAGTGCTGAGATTGCAAGGCATGTGCCACTACAGTGGGTTTATACTGGAGATTAAATCTAGGGTTTTGTGCATGTTCCATGTAATAAATGAATCATTATGGTCTATTTTCAATATGAGGTGCATTTAGAGTCCATCAGTGGATCACAGATAAGCGGGAGACACTAGGCTCCTATCTGTTGTAGTTGGCAGCTGATGCCTGATTGTTTAGCTAGGTCAGTGGCTCTCAAACTGTGGTTTTTGAGCCCCTAAGGACCACATATCAGATATCCTGGATATCGGATATTTACATTAAAATTCATAACAGTAGCAAGATTACAATTATGGGGTAGCAAAGGAATAATTCTTTTTGGAGTTCACCAAATCATGAACAACTGGGCCACAGCATTAGGAATGTTGAGAACCACTGAGGTCGATACCCTCAGTTCATCCTGGGACTGAAAAGTTAAAGGAGTCTACCATGTGACTTAGCTCATATATTGGAAAGGGAGGCAAACTCAAGCTCTAGCACATATATTAGGTAAAGTTTTGCATCCTGAACCAATAGGATGGGGAATTTGAAGAAGGGACAATGTTAGACAACTAGAATATTGCATTTCTCTGAAGAATTCCACTGTGGGGTGGGAGATAAATAGAAGTTAGAATATAAAAAGCACATTGGTACACAGCTAACTTTGTATTTTCTTTAGTTCAACACTGAACTCTGCAAACTGTAAAAGGAACTGCTTCACTTTCCCTACTCTGAGACCCCAGTACTGTTATTATGAAGTGAGGATCATTGTTTCTTGCATGAGGCAGGCACTCTACCAACCGAAAACCATCTCTGGGCTCTATTTGTTCCTTTTAAGCCAGTAGCTATGTGGTGATTTCTTAAAGCAGAAAAGAATACACCTGGAATTTGTATCAGTGTCTCCAAGTTCAATCCAATACCACAAACTTCATTCTTGTTTTATTTGTATTTCCTTGTAACTCTCTTCACTGACAGCAGAAAAACCTGACTTCCTGCATGTGACTTTCTCCTTATCTTACACACAATATAAATGAATCTTACCAAATCTGTTTAGAAGAACTGATGCCAGTGAATGTAAACCACTTGCTTCCATTTAAAGGGAGATAGATCCAGAATAGAAGTAATAATTGAGCATAATAGAGGTCATTTTTCCCCTGTTGTTCAGACTGGGAAGGAGATGAGAACCTGGAAATATTCCGTGTCTTAATATGACCAGTGATTACAGAGCATATACCTTCATACATCCAAATTCACTGAACTCTCAGACATCATAAGTTTATATATATGCATGCATGTTTAACTGTATATGCACATATGTGTATACATATGTTAAGGCTAGAGGACAGCCTCAGGTATTATTCCTCAGGGTCTATCCACTTTTTTGTTGTTGTCTCTTCTTTTCTTTCTCCCTCTCTCTTTCCTTCCTTTCTTCCTTCATTCCTCTCTTTCTATCTTTCTCTCTCTCTCTCTCTTTCTCTCTTTCTTTCTTTCTTTCTTTCTTTCTTTCTTTCTTTCTTTCTTTCTTTCTTTCTTTCTT
>NW_026589137.1:10701258-10720978 GCF_907164565.1 Psammomys obesus | reverse complement strand
CTTTCTTTCTTTCTTTCTTTCTTTCTTTCTTTCTTTCTTTCTTTCTTGTCTTGTCAAGTGGGCTTGGCCCACTACCTAGTAAGCAGAAAACTGCTTATCTCCTGCCTCTTAGCACTGGAATCACAAGTTGATGCTGCCATGCCTAACTTTTGTTATGTGGATTATGAAGCTGGAACTTGGGTACTCACGTTTTCAAGGCAATCACTTTACTAACTGAGCTGTTCCTCTCTCTCCGCAAAAATCTTATTAATCTTTAAAGATATTTTTGTTTTCATGCATGTATTCATGTGAGTATATGCCACATGTGTACAGACACTTAGGGTGGCCAGAAGAGAACATCAGGTCCCCTGGATGTAGAGTTATAGGTGGTTGTGAGCTACCTGATGTGGGTGCTGAGAACTGAACACAATTCCTCCAGAAAAGCAGTAAGTATGCTTAGCTGTTGAGCCATCCCCTGCAGCCCCTTCATGAAAATATTTTTAGTGGAAATCACTATATTTTCAGAAATGTGTTATGATTGTGGCAGCTGATCAAAATGACCTTATGTCTTTCTGACAGTTTTACAACATTCAAAGCCTTAGAAGTTCTGCAATAACTCCTGGGGATGTAGCTCAGTGGTAGAATCCTTGCCTCATATGTGCCAGAGTTATACCCACAGAATGAAGAGAAAATGACTGAAAGCTTCTGCAGTATAGACTGTCAAAGCAGATGCTGAGCCTGATGGCCAACTGATGGGCAGAGTGAATGGAATTTTATGTAAGAAGTGGGAAATAGTAAGAGCTGGAGGGGACGGGAACTCCACAAGCAGAGCAACAGAACAAGATAATTTGAACACAGGGAACTTCCCAGAGACTCATACTCCAACCAAGGACTATTCGTGGAGATGACCTGGAACCCCTGCACAGGTGTAGCCCATGGCAGTTCAGTGTCCAAGTGGGTTACATAGTAATGGGAAGAGGGACTGCCTCTGACATAATCTGATTGGCCTGCTCGTTGATCACTCCCCCCTGAGGGGAAGCAGCCTTACCAGGCCACAGTAGAGGACAATGCAGCCACTTTTGATGAGAACTGATAGACTAAGATCAGAAAGAAGAGGAGAACCTCCCCTATCAGTGGACTTGGGGAGTGGCATGCATGCAGAAAGGGGAGGGAGGATGGGATCGGCAGGGGAGGAGGGAGGGGCTTATGGGGGATACAAAATGAATAAAGTGTAATTAATAAAAAAAATAATAATAAAAGATTAAAAAAAACAGTCTTATTAGGCTGAAGCTATACCTTAGTGTTCATCTACTGGCCTATAATGTGAATGGCTCCCAGTTCCATTCTCAGCATCACAAAAATAAATAAGCAAAAATAAGAAAACAGCTTTATTAGAGCTGGGCTTGTAGTTCATTCAGTGGTAGAATGCATAGGTAGAATGTACCTTGCACATTTTAACCCTAACCCTAACTGTAGAGTCTGAACCTTAATACTAAAAACAACAGCAATAATTATGAGATATTTTCCTAATGATTGTTTACCAGTTAGAGTCACAGTCCTATACCAGTGTTTAAACACAACTTAAATTTCTCTCCACCCATCATCTTTACAACTGTCATCCTTGACAATTCTTAATTGAAGGATTCTCTTAAATCTGTTTTTCTATGAAGCCAGAGGTTATTAATACTTTCATGTCTTTTTAAATAGGCAAAATCTGTAACTAAACATTTCTCTAGATAAAATATATATGTGGCTAATATGTATATGAAAAGATGGAGAACATCCTGATCATTAGGAAAATGCAAATCAACATCATAATAATACTTCACACTCTCTAAGATATATAACAAAAAGACAATAACAATTACTAATGAGAATATGCTGAATTTGCAACTATCTTAATTGCTCATGGGAGTGTAAAGTGCTACAACTAGTTTGAAAAGAAGTTTGTTAGTTTCCAAAAATGTTACATATGAAATCAGATGACCAGCAATTCCATTCATAAGTATATAATCCAAGATGACTGAAATAAACAAAGACAGAAGGCTCAGTGTTTAAGAGCACTGGCTTTCTTTCAGAGGACCTAGGATCAATTCCCATCACCCACAGAGCAGCTCTCAACAGACTCCAGTTCCAATTCCAGAGGATCAAATGACTTTTTCTTTTCTGGCCTCTGAGAACACCAGGCACTCATGTGGTGCCCAGACACACATGAAGGTAAAACACTCACACTTGTAAAATAAAATAAAAAATTTTAATTAAAAATTTAAAAGATGATTGAAAATACATGCTTATTCAAAAACTGTACACAAGTAATTCTCAGTATAATTATTCCAAATAACAAAGAGAGAAAAATTTAAAAATCACATCCATCAATTTAAGAATGAACAAGTAGAATAGTGATATATCCATGTGCTGGAATATTATTTGGCAAAAAAATAGCATTAATGTATTTTGCAATGCAGATATACTTTTGAGAACCTATGTTAAATGAAAGAACTCAGACATTAAAAGGACCATGTATTGTCTCCTTCAAGATGTCCTTACAAAACACACACACACACACACACACATACACACACACACACACACACACACACACTAAATAGTTAAATAAATAAAAGTTCTTGATGTGTTGTAGGAAGAACACAGAGCTCAGGAGACTTGCTTTTTGTTCTTTGCTCTGCTGTGTGCTTCTTCAAGTATAGCTTGAACATATGTAATTTGACCAAAGGGGTTGGATGCCTATAATCCCATCACTTTGCAGGTAGAGGCAGCAATCAGATGTTCAGATTCATCCTCAGCTACACCTTGAGCTCAAGTCCTGCTTTGAATACAGAAGACCCTGTCTCAATAATATATCAAAAAATTGTTTTTACTATGGGTTTCATGAAGGTCAGGAAGTTCATGCATCCTTCACACCATTTTTCTACTATCTAAAACTGTGATTGACAGAAGGAAGTACTTAAAAATTATTTGTTGATGGAATAAACAAATGAAATGATGCATACTGATTGGGTTCCTTTGGGAAAGATTAATAATCTGTAAGTACCATTATTTTCCTCATTTGTGAAATAAATTTCTATTTCTACTTATGAGGACTAGACATATGAAACAGGAGATGAGTTGGGAGTTGATGTTTATTTTGAAGTGTCTTTTCAGTGAGATATGTACAGTTTTCATTATGGATGAGCAGGCCTTTTCAGTTCCTTTGCTGGAGCATTATTCAGGGTTTGTCTTACCTTCAATAGCAAATATCAACTAAATATTAAGCACCTAATATTCTAAGTACTGGTGAATAGTTCAATGATTAAAGCAAAATCTCGTTAGAAATTTACATCCTGGTGAGAGAGAGACAGATATAAATGAAAAAAAAAACATAACAAATCTGGTGGAGATATTGTTCAAGTGAAACAATAAGGTGGTTATGGGGAGGAGGCTATGGTGGGGATATTTGAAAAAGAGGATCAGAGAACTCTGAAGGACATTTGAGTAGAAATCTGTAGAAAGCAGATGTGAATAGTTTTATGTTTGTTTATTTATTTACACTGTTCATACAGATGGACACTTAATGCAATGGCCCCCATGGTGGGAATAACTGTGGCATGTTTAAAGAAGAGAAAAGGAGACTAAGTGAAAAAGGAAAAATAACAGTGGCCTGAATCTGGTTATGGTAGTGACTGAGGGCAAGAGGCGTTGTAGAGTCTAATGACGTCCTGAAGAAGAATCAGGCATACTTTGCAAATGCCTTTGTTATGGGGTATGGAGTAAAATAGTGCCATGGTTTTAGACTCAGCAACTGAAAGCATGGAGCTGAGATCTGGACAAATGGGCAATTTTTGGAAAAGTGGGCACTTATGCATTCTATTTGAACACCATCGTTGTTCTGTTGTAACAAAATATCTGAGACTGGGCTAGAGAGATAGCTCAGCTTGACGACCTGATTTTGATCCCCAGAGCCCACACACATGGTATAGCATTGTGCATACGTGTGTGTGTGTGTGTGTGTGTGTGTGTGTGTGTGTGTGTGTGTAAGCCAGAGGACAAATTAACAAAATTAATTCTTTTCTTCCACTGTTTGGGGCTCTAGGTGTGCTGGGAGGAACAGAGGGAGGATAAGATGCAGTCAGGATGTATTGTATGAGAGAATAAATAAAAAGGGGGAAATGAGGAAAGGAAATGCAACTTGGTGAACCAATGAGTTTATATAGGGATTATTAACAAGAGTGGCAGTGCAGGGTTACAGGGTACAGGAATGACTCAAAAGCAGCTGCATTGCTAAAAAGCTCATTTCAACACAGGTGATGACTCAAGAATACTGAAATTCTGGAGCTCTCTGCATAGCTTTCAGGCAGCTCAGCAGTCTAAGAATCAACAGTGCAGCAGATCAGAGTCTCCTCCACCAGCACTTGCTCATTCCTCTTATAAAACTGAAGAAGGAGTATTCAAGAATATTCCCAGTTTCTGCTCTTCCAGGCATCTAAGGTTTTTGTTGACTTTTGGAGTTTCCTGGACCTCCTTATTCCTCCTGGAGGGAGTAGAATTTACTAGGAAACCGCCAACATACAAGTACCAAATATCAGTGTCACCCTATTGCAATTATGTTTCATCGTAGGGTTGGCAAAACACCAAGGTAATTCTTTCAGAGTAGGTAAGGGACATTCTCATCTTACTTTAGCCAGCAAGATTCAAATGTGCTAATCTGGAACACTTGGAGAAGTATATAGTCTTTTTGGATGGCTGATTTGTCTATCCTCAGAAAGATGAGCAGACCCAGAGCAGTAGAGAAAGATGAGCTATAAACAAAAATGTACGTTGACTTTCCAAGTCAGGTGACACTATTTTAACATTTTTCAGGCTGTATTGGCAACTAAAACACAGCATTCTGAGTGAAGACAAAGGAGAAGTGGAAGAGGACAGGATGAGGAAAAGAAAGCTAATATAAGCAAGAAGAATGGATCAGTAAAAGAGATTTCGATTGTGTCTGAAAGAAACAGGAAGTAAAAATCCAGCACAGTAGTTACTTTTCTTGTTGCTATAATGAAAACACAGGACAAAAGCAAGTTAAGGAAGGAAAAGTTTATTTTGGATCACAGTTGTAAGGGTGTAAATTGTATCGGGCAACATCTGGATTCATGGCAGCAGGGGTATGTAGCTTGGGAGTCCTGAGTTCCTTAGATCTCAACAGAACAGGAAGCAGAGAAATTGGACAGGAAGTGGACTTGGCTAGAAAACCTCTAGTCCACCTCCTCCACATAACTCACTTCCTCCAGCTAGACCCAACCTCTCCAAGTTTCCACATCTTTCCAAACCAACATTACCAGTTAGGCATCAAGTGTTCAAACAAATGAGCCTGTGAAGGGCATTTCACACTCTAATCACAACACCCAGGCTTATTCTGCTTCAAGCTAAATATTAGTGTTTAGCTCCTTATCCATTAATGCATCTCTGTTCATTCTGTTCCTATTTATGTGATCACACATATATTAATCACTTCTCTACTCACTGGGACAAAATAGCTGACAGAAACAACTTAGGAGATGAAGGATTTATCTTCACTCACAATTTCATGTTGGGAAAGGCATCATGGGAGACTGGCTCCTGTCCAAGATAGCTAAATTCATAAGGCAGCTTGCTCAAATCTGAGTGGGTGGGGAAGGAGAGCCCTTGGGCCAGAAGTGAGACAGGGTTACAACTTACTGGCCCCTTCCATATGTCCCTAATGCTGAAAGCTATGCCTCATGTCTAAAATATTCCACAACCTGCCAAAACAGCTTTAATCATCTGGGACCAATTGCTCAAATATATGAATCCATGGGAAACATTTCACATTTAGACCATAGAAACCTACTTTAGGGGCTGGAAAGTGTGCTCAGCACATAAAGTAAGTGCTACATAAGCATGAGGACCCACATAAAGTTAGGCACCATAGCACACATCTTCATTCTTCATGGTCCTACAATGATATGGGAATCAAAGAAAGGAGAATCTCCAGAAGCTTACAGATCAGCTAGCCTGACATATGCAACAGCCAACAATGCAAGAGACCCTGTCTTAAACCAAATGGAAGACAAGGATAGAAACCCAGCATTTTCTCTGTCCTTCATGTGCATGCTGTGAAGCACACTCACATATGAATGCACACACACACCCATATAATGACACATATATGTATATCTGTACATATATATATATATGAATCAGAAACACAGACACACACACACACGCACTTTAACTTGTGACTTAAAATGTTTATTTCTGAGCAAGAAGAAAAACCAGAAGTAATTTCTTTTTGCTATGAAGCTGCATTATACCTCTTGTCTTCCTCCTATGCTTGCAGGCCCTATGACCAATATAATACTCACAACATCTACAATGAAGAACCACCTTGGCTGGCCTCCATTAAACATGCCATATATTAAGAGAGCTCATGTAGTACAGTATTATGTTATTTATTTCTTAATCTAATCCTCTCCCTTTAGATACTGGAAATGAGAATTAGAGTCTAATCTCTCCAGGGATGTTTTTCTTTCCAGGCAAGCCTGTTATGTCTCCTATACAAAACAGGACATGTCAGGAAAGGATAAGAAGAGAGACCAACCACACTGGAAGAAGCCCAGCAGAGGCAAACACCCATAGAATGGTGAGAAATCCCATTTTTCTAAAATCAATAGTTTGGGGCACACCTATGTGTGTAAAAGTTGACTTGACACAATCAGTCTCAATTGCTGATGTGGCTGTTTTTTAATAAGCTTTGGTGACTGCTGTGGATCCAAATGAAGTTAACAATATTGAATTATGATAAATAAGCAATGCCAGGGTTGTGGGTACAGGTGAGTGGTAGCATGCATTATACTCTGAGCACAATCCCTGGAGCCACAAGGAAAGAGGAATAAAAAAATTAAATAATTGGGAAGAATAAAGAATACCCCAAGGATCCAGGAGTAATGAATGATACCTATCTTACATTAATCTCAGCACTGGGGAGGCAGAACTGAACAGATATCTGTAAGTACAAGGCCTGGAATATGTTTGGGGTGGGGGACAGTTCTAGGGTCAGCAAGATGGCTCAGCAAGCAGGTAAAGGTACTTGGAAACCTGAGTTCAATCCTCAGGTCTCACATGATTGAAGGAAAGAACCAGAACTGAAGCCTACATATTGTCATCTGACACAGGCACAGGCACACTACAGCTATAGAAAGCAAACTAGGGAATCTTCTTTTGCTTTAAACCTTTTGATTCATAGTTATTTAGATCCACATGTAATTATAAAAAATGCTAAAGAAAGAATATGTATATCATTTAGTTGTTTTATAAATTTTTTCTTTGTTTCTTATTCTAGGTTTAACCCAGGGCCTTGTATATGCTTGGTAAGCATGTCATCACAAGCCTGTGTGGGCTGCTGGGGAGAGTCTAGGGCTTTATACATGTTAGGTAAGTGCTCACTTGTGTTTGGTTTTTAAAGCACAAACTAGATGGCAGTGATGTGGCTCCTACCCATAATCCCAGCATTCAGGAGGCTGAAGCAGGAGGATCAAAAACTAGAGGGCAACTTAGGCTACAAATCAAGACCCTGTCTTAAAAAATGACCAATTAAAGTTTATGATAGTAGATCCCTTATTCTCATGCTAGTGATTATATCCATGTAATATTATAAATAGACTGTCAAAGATAGCACCTTCCAAATCTAGGGAGACGGCTTAGCTAGATAAAATGCTCTCTTTCACTTAAAAAAGCAGGTGTGTTGGTTCATGCCTATAATCCTGGTGCTGATGAGTCAGAAATAAGGAGGATTCCTAAGGTTTGCTCCTCAACTACTGTGAATACCCAAGCTCTTGGTTCAGAGAGAGACCCTGTCTCAAAAAAATAAGGTTCAGAGCAATTGATGTAGACACTAGATACTGGCCTCTGGTCTCCACACACATGTGTATACAACGGCATATATACCTGTAGACATACATATGCAGATGTATACCCACATACACATACACACACACACACACAAAAAAAAAAAAAAAAAAAAACACAAGTCCGTTTCAAAGGAAGAAAGAGAAAACTTGCATCTGAGTCTCACACAGTCTCCACAGTCCATTATTTACATGCCTTGACGACACACTGCACTTTTTCTTACAGAGTTCCTGCAAAGCAGATTAAAGGAACTATCAAAAATGGAAAACCATGAAATCTATATTTGTTCCTTGGACTGATAGCATAACATAAGCTGTGTGGGTAACACACACACACACTCACACACACACACTAACACACACACTGTGCTGTCTGTGCTGTATATGCTTTACAGGGGAAGGTGGGTATCTGTTGATGCAATCTGGAGGAAAGAACAGATGGAAGGCTGATGAAGAGACAGGGTGGAGGAAGGTGGCAGGAAGTAGCCCAGAAGTTAAGGCTCTGCCACAAGGAATAGCATGAGATGAAGGAGGCTCTGGGTGTAGCTGGGATCCATGGAGATGAACTAAGAATGGGTATAAAAGGTTCACTTCTGGAATCCCTGGTGTGTGGGCTGTGTGTACATGGTGTGTGTGTGTGTGTGTGTGTGTGTGTGTGTGTGTGTATGACATACATGCTAAGGGGCAATCCAAGGACAAAAATGTGGGCACACCTATCTCCTAAAAATTCACCTGATCTTTCTGCCTGTTTCCTTAGGAACAAGTACATCAAATTCTGGAGAACCCCATTCAAGAGGGAGTTGCTCCAAAGATATTTAATCTCCAAGCTGTGTTTTGAAAACAGATGCAGATGAGTCCATGAAAGAGCCAAGTTATTTCTTGATTTGAAGCAATAAGTAAAAAAAGAAAATATTTTACCCTTCTTTCATCATAGGAGGCAGCATAACTTAGCTCTCAGATGGTTTAAATAATGAGGCTAGATCTTGGACTCAAACATCTGTGGTGTGTTAGCTTGTCTCTACCCATCCCCAAACAGCAGAATCTGAACACCTCTCTACAGCCTGATCCTCCACAACTCATCAGTCATGTTGCAAAGAGCCACAGGTCATATGATTCTCTGAGCAAGTGGGACCATGGTGTGAGGTTAGCTGGTCGTGCTGTCAATTTAGACAGAATTTAGACAGATCTGCTCTAGAAACGTGTCCTCCTACTTACTTAAAGAAGCTCGTCCTGCCTCTCTTTTTTCCCTCTCTTCCTCCCTCTCCCCTCTTTCCTCTCCCTCTCTTTCCTACCACTCCTTCAGACCTTTCCAGGTTTGAGATAATTTAGCATGTCATGACTTAATACTAAATGGCTACTACTACAATGTTTGTCATTTATTAACCGGTTTAGATAAAGGTCCAAGTGTAACTTTGGAAACCAATTGCTACTTCAGTGTTTTTCCTCCAGAACTCTCACGAGAGGAGCTAAACGTGTGGTTTGGACCTTACAGCCATGTGCAAGGTCCTGGGTTCAATCTCTGACAGGAAGGAAAGAATTGTTTGGTTCACTGCAAGAGGGAAACTATTATTAATCCCCTTAGTACTCTCAAGTGAACTAAAGTCTGTCTGCTTTTCTTGTCTGACTCCACTGCTGGAGCCATGAAGCTGAGTTCTTGGCCTCCCTTTGAAAGGGGCCTGATAGCTTTATCCTTCCTCAGAACGGGGAAAAGACAGAGCCCCACATGCATAGCTTTGCAAATAGTGTGGCAGGTTAGGAAAGGGGACTTGCCTAAAGCTGGCATGGATGCAGCCAACAGCTCTCAGAATCCTCCAGGGGTTCCTAGGCAAGTTTTCTAAAAGCGCTTTCAGCATATTGATTTCTGACAGTACTCCGATCCAGAAAAAGAGCAACTACAAACTGCCAGCTTGCCCACAACTCCAAATCAATTGCACATGTAACAGATTCTTGGGTTTCTCTCTGCTTTTTTTCTTCCTCCCCTGCAGAAAAGTATGTGGTTCCTAATAACACTCCGCCATGTTGTGGCAGGACAGGATATTAGTCCCACCTAAAGCTACAGAGGTGAAAGAGTATTGGACAGAAATCCTGGCATCATAACCCACTTAGGGTAGATTTCATTTTTGCCTTATGATAAAAACAAGAGTATTTGGCATTTAAAGGGAAGAAGGACCTAAAGAAAAAAGTTACCTAGTGACTTACTTACATATACATATATATGTATTACCACATTGAACGTCACAACCATACTGCATGACAGACACTGTGAATAATATGTCATGTTTAAGGAAAGAAGCTCTGAGCGGTTAAGCCACATGCTTAGTATTGCAAGAGTTCACCATTGGTAAACAGTAGAACTCATTTCTCCAATTTAAGATTCAATTTGTTCATTTAATGTGTTATTCAAATATTGATCCATAAAATAAAATCGCTATTGGGTGGGGAGCAGGAGTTCTCTTCCTGGCTATCTTCAGGTTCATTGTGCAGCTAAGGGTGACCATGAAATTTGGATCTCACTGTCTCTATCTTCCTAGTTGTGTGACTACAAATGTGGATCACTATATTTGATTTTGTGTGGGGCTAGGAATAAAGTCTGAGGCTTTGGGCATGTAAAGCAGGCACTTCACCATGTGAGCTACACCTCCAGTCCCTATTTACACCTATATTACTTTCAGCAATCAGGATGTAAAATATATCTTGTAGCATTCAGCCTCAGCCAAAACAAAAACATGTGGTGTGTGTGTGTGTGTGTGTGTGTGTGTGTGTGTGTGTGTGTGTGTATCCTAATGCTTGAAGAGTATACCTTTTAAGAAATTTTAGTTATACTTATTTGTACATGTTAATTGGATCAAAGCAACACTCAATTCATGTTTATCAAAACAATAATGGTGACAGATGGATGGAAAGAGAGGAGGAAAGAGGACTCCAGGATGGGTTAGCCTGGGGAAGAAACACTGTGGGCAAGGAGAAAGACCTCCAACAATGGCGTGAAAAGGCCCAGATGAAGAATAAAAATAGATCATGGCCCTGAGGGCATGAGGCTTGATCATCTTCTGAAAACATCTCATTTTCAAGGTAGACAACAGTACAATTGAGTTTCTGCTGCTGCAGGAGTCAGATGGCATTCATCACTGGACTCTTCCCAAAGGCCGTGTGGACCATGGAGAGAATGACTTAGAAAGAGCCCTGCGAGAGATTCAGTAGGACACAGGCATAGAAGCAAGCCAACTGACCATCACAGAGGGCATCAGAAGGGAGCTCAATTATGTGGCCAGGAAGAAGCCTAAAACAGTCATTTACTTGCTGGCAGAGGTGCCAGTGAGAGGCCAGAGAATTAAAAGTTAGGTTTCTTGGGTTACTGAGCTAAAGAGTTTAAAACATATCAGGCCAGTTGACCTTGTTGCTTCTAGGCAGATCCAGCCAACTGCAGGGAAGAGCTGACCTTGCTGCTCATTAGAGATATTGTTGCCAGGAAACCAGCCTGGATAGCCCCCAACTCATTCCAACTTGTAGCTTTGCCCCTGAAAATAGCACAGACTACCCAAGGCCAGTTGTCCCCCCCTCCCACCAACAAGAGAGAGAACAAAGAAAGCCAGAACTGTTTCTGAAATATAGCCTCCCCTTTCCTGTTTTAACCACTAGAAGCTTGCCAGGCTGGAATCCCCCTGCTTTGGGTGTGCTGGGAGATACTGGAACCTATAAATCACCCACAATCTGGAGTTCGGGGCTCTCTCCTTGGTACCAACACCTTGGTGTCTGTGAGAGTCCCAGTTCAAGCTGTGAATAAAGATCCTCATGTGTTTTGCAAAGGACTTGACTCCTGGTGGTCTTTGGGGAGGGGTGTCTCACGAATTGGGCATAACAAAAGACTAAGATTTAAAGATCTGCCGTTCCCAGGAGCATCAGGCATACCACTGGGTAGGGGTGGATGAGGCCTGTCAACTGGCTCAATTCAAAGATATGAAGGCAACACTCCAAGAAGGACACCAGTTTCTCTGCTCCACACCAGCCTGAGCTGACCAGAACAATTGCTTCTGTTGTACCCTTAAGAGTTTTTCTGAGATGAACCCACACTCCCATCCATAGAAGTATGTGCTTGTCTTCAGGTTGTTATAGCCAAGAGCAGACAGGTTGGTGAAATTAAAACTAATTTGGCCTCTCAAGTGAGGGCAGGGAAGCCCTGGATTCAGTCCCTAGCATAGAAGATAATTGCTTTTAAAATAAGAGCAAACAAGAATTTTAGCAAAGTTAATAAGCAAAGGAGTGTTAAAATATTTACAATGTCAGCCCCAGGAATCATATCTTTGTACAAAATAAACTTCAAGCAGCTTACATGCTCTTAAAAAAAATTATGGTAACAAAAACAAAGAATGTGAGGAAATAGTACATGTAGAAATGAATCTTCTTCAAGAAGGTACATATCATCCATCTTTCATGCATCTGTGGCTAGCTTGAACTGGAACAAATCAGTTTATGTCTGTATTCAATGAAGCGATTCCTTCATTAGTGTAGCGTATCATAGTCTAGACAGAAAACAGAAAAATGAGCTAGAAATCCATGTTTTGAACTTGCAGCCTAAATTTGTAAAGACAGCTCTTTCACACTAATCTTCCTAGTTTCTTGAAAAGAATATTATTAAAACTAGAAGGGAATTCAGATGTGAGTGGCTGAAAGTCTGTTAGATTCTAAAAGAGAAAACAGAGGCCCAAAGAGAGCATGACTGAAGCTAGTTGAGCCAATTCTGGTGTCCCAGCTCAACGCTGCTTTCTTTATGATGTGACTTTCTGAAGTTTGTCACCTGTGATCAGTCTCAATCTAGAAATGATAATGGAAAATTCCAGAAGGAAACAATTTGTAACTTTTAAATTGCACACCTTTCTGAGTAGGATTTTGAGATTTTACAGTATTCCTTCCTACCCCTCCTGGCACATGAAAAAATTCCCTTGACACATTGCATCCACCTTACTCACTTGCTATTCTGGTATCACAGTGCTTGTGTTCAAGTGACTCTTATTTTACCTAATAGTGGCTCCAATGTGCAAGCACAGTAATGCTACAGTTTAAATTTTATTTATGACTATTATTTGTGCATGTGGGTTAATGAGGGTGTTCTCATGCCACAGCATCTATGTGAACATCAGAGGACAACTTTCAGGAGTCAGCTCCCTCTTTCCACTGGGTTCCAGAAATTAAACTGAAATCTTAAGGCTGTGCAGCAACTGCTTTTACCCTAGCTCTTAGGTTGCTATTTAGATATGAAAAGAGAAGCTGCAAAGAGCTTCCTTGAAATTGAAGAGTGAAAGGCTGTTTTGTTGTTTGAGTCAAACAAGGTCTCAAGATGTAATTCAGGATGGCCTCTAACTCCTGGCTCTTCGCTACAGCTTCCCAAGTACCTTGGATTACAGATGTATGCCTTCATGATCAACTAAAAAAGGCAGAATTCCTTGACATGATAAGAAAGAAATGCATGCCTAGGGAAAGGAGAAAAAAAAAAAAAACTATGCTGAGATTGCTAAGATCTGTGGTAAAAATAAATCTACCTGTGAAACTGTGAAGAAGGAAAAAGAAACTCATGTTAGTTTTGCTCTTGTGCCTCAAACTACAAATGCTATGACCATAGTGAATTATACATGCTTAGTTCAGATGGAAAAGGCATTAAATTTGTACATGAACAGGAAAGAAACATAGCCATAATGGACTATATGAGTCAGTTTGGTTCCTAGAATGTATCCCCTGCACTTAAGAAAGGACCATTGTAGTTTCCATTACATTGTGATGATGTCTAACCAAGATTTCCCAGGCCATGCCAAGGGCAGACCAAATCCTAAAAGGTTTTCTGCTTTGCCCGGTATTCTTCAGTAACATTTTTTTGGCTCCTCTTGAACTCATGACATTTAACCATAGACTTTCTTGAAATCCCTGGAAGAAAGACAGCTGTCTCACAGCTTGCTGATGTAAGCAACCAAATAATCCCAAACTACATTTCTGACAAGGTAAATGGTAGTGTGGGAATTTAAACCAAGAAAATATTTCATCAATAACAGTTGATAACTGGAATTAAGGAAGATTTAAATGTGGAAGTTTGAGGAATAATTTGCTAGTCTTTAACTTTGTTTCAACCTGGTTTGGGCACTCTAGATTATAAATAAAAGATTTAAGAATGTCAGTGTGAGCCGGGCGTGGTGGAGCATACCTGTTATCCCAGCATTTAGGGAGGCAGAGGCAACCAGATCTCTGTGAGTTCAAGACCTATGAAGAGTCCAGGACAGCCAAGCTACACAGAGAAACCCTGTCTCAAAAAAGTGAGTGCGTGTGAGAGAGAGAGAGAGAGAGAGTTAAAATGTGTTTAATGTTGCTTTCCATTACACCAAAGCACCTTTTTAGTGTTTCCATCAAAGTTTTTTTTTTTTTAAGAATGCATATGACATGTTTTCCCCATGAAAGTGAAAGGGTTAGACTAACTTTGTAACCTGTATGTCTTCTAAAGCCTATAGTTTTGAGTTTTAGGTTCAGGTTAAGCTAAAGCCTCTTAGTACCTTTCCAGAGAATGGAAAAATGTGACCCTATCTATGAGGACAGATAGAAAAAAAGGCAAGCAAGCAATGACCTTCACTCAGCAAAAAGAAAAACTCCTGTCTTTGAGATAGCATTTCTTAGCAACAAACCTAGACTTCTTCTGAGTAGCTTTTGACCTCCAGCCAAGAGCCCGCAGTCCTAAGCTTCAAGGATGAGCTAACCACCCCCACCTTCAATTGCAGCTGCATCCACACTTGGCAGGACTGCCCAAGCTTGAGCACCTAAGACTAACCAATTATCTTACTTTATAGCTTCCTCATCCAATCCTAAATTGCCAAAACTGCAACTTCAAATCTCCCGCAATTTTTCTTTTAAAAACCTATTGGCCTTTGTCTCCCGGTGCCACTCTTTGCTGACCGGCAGGGGTGACCCATTGCACAATGGTTAATAAACCTCTTGCTTTTGCAACGAGTCTTGGTCTGGGGGAGTTTCTGGGAAGGGCACGATCTTGAACTCCTGAGCTGTGAAACCCCAGGTCTTACAAAAACATAACCTTCTCCTACTATTATAAGGTTATCTTTGGAGCTGATAGGTCAGCAATATTGTTCAGAGCCTTATATGTATGCCAGAATGATAACACATGCCCTTTAGTCCTGACACTTGGGAGAGGTAGATCTCTGTGAGTTCCGGGCTAGCCTCATTTACAAAGCAAGTTCCAGTATAGCCAAGAACTGCAAGATTCTGTTAAAAAACAATAACTCAGAGCAATGGTGGTGCACGCCTTTAATTCCAGCTCTCTGGAGGCAGAGGTAAGCAGGTCTCTGAGTTAAAGGTTAGCCTGATCTACAAAGTCAGTTTCAGGATACCTAGAAATACACAGAGAAACCATGTCTCAAAAAAAAAACAAAACAAAACAAACAAACAAACAAAAAAAAACCCCAAAAAACTCCAAAACAAACAAACAAAAAAACCAAAAACTCCCAAACTAAAAAGAGTCTTGTGTATGTATATGTTATTCACTTTGGGAATATTTTTGTAAAACAGAGAGATGTTAGGATTTGTGCCTTTCTGCCAACTATCAGAAAAGCAAAGCAGGAAGTGGGTTAGGCAAGTCAAGTACCCAAGGTTTGAAACTGGATAATTTGTGTCTGTTAAGGGAATAATGTTTCTCTTTCTCAACTAGTGTCTGCTTTTGTATTAATAACTTGCCGCTGTGGCCAAAAACTGACAGGAAGCAACATAAAGGAGGATTTCACTTGGCTCATGGTTGAGGGAGATGTGGTCATCTTGGCGGGGAAGGCATGGTGGTGGGAACAGCTTGCAAATGCCACAGTGGGAGTGTGAGGCAGCTGTTTAGATCATGTAGATAGTCAGAGGCAGACAAGGAATGTAGCATTCATCAGGCTTTCTCATTTTTACTTTTTAAATTCTTTCTAGGCCCCTAGCCAGTGTGGTGGTGTCCATCATACTCAGGGCTAGTTTTCCCTCTCAGTTTGTACTTTTTGGAAATACCCTCACAGATATGCTCCAAGGTACCTAGGTATTTTCTCAATCCAGTCAAGTCTTCCAGGCATATTGGCACACCTCCCAGCATTTGGGAGTCAGAACTCTGTGAGTTCAAAGACACCCTTGTACTACATAATGAGTTCCAGGGCAGCCTCGGCTAGGTAGAGAGACCCTGTCCCCAAACAACAACAACAAAAAATCCACTCAGTTCAACAATGAAGGTTATTCTACATAGCTCTCTTATCAAGAGATAGTGGGGAGTGAGTGAAAAAAGTGACTGCTAGAAGGCTCAAATAGGTAAGAAGTCAGAGATCTAAATACTAAAAGTGTGTGCAAAATACCTATAAGATGTTAGGTAACCATCCAGAGAAGTTAGCTTGATATCTATAGACTGAAGAAGACTCAGGAATAATGTTCAGACATTGAAGGAAACTGTTCTAGACAGAAAATCTTGAAAACTGGCCAGCAAATGTAGAGCTCAGTGGTAAAGCACTCAGATAGCATGCATAAATCCTGGGATTGAGCCCAAACACCACAAAATGAAATAAAGCCAGGAATGGTGACACACACTTGTCATCCCAGGTACTTGAGAGGCTGAGGTAGGAGAAATAATCAGTCAACCCAGGTAATATAGTAAGATCACATTTCTTTAAAATGAAGGACTAAATAAAATGAACCCGCAAACAACATGTGAAGATTTTTAGTCTCTTCCTTTCAAAAAAATTTTTTGTTTTTCCCATAGCATTTTTTAGGTCCTGGGGATTCAAACCCAAGGGCATATACACACTAAGCATATACTCTACCGTTAAGCTACATCATAACTGTTGATTAAAGAACTCTGCTGGTAACAAGAGCCCAAGTGATTATTGCTTCTGTTTAAGATGTTGAAAAGCCACTTGTTTATTTGTTTGTTTATTTATTTATTTAAGAAATTTTGTTTTTGTTTTTCCCATTGGTTTTTCAAAGCAGGGTTTCTCTGTGTAATAGCCCTGACTATCCTGGACTTTGTAGACCAGGCTAGCCTTGAACTTACAGAAATCTGCCTGTCACTGCCTCTGGAGTGCTGGAAATAGAGGCCTACATTATCACCAAGCCCATGACTAAACCTAGTTAATACAGTTCCATGGTTTTGACTGTGAATGTGGAAACTACTTTAATCTTCTCCATGGGCAGATCCTCCAATGACTTTTGGACCTCCCTCTAGGTCCCACTCCTTAAAAAAGTTTTTTTTTTATTATTACAATTTATTCACTTTGTATCCCAGCTGTAGCCCTTTTCCTCATCCCCTCCCAACCCTACCCTCCCTTCTTCTTCTCCTTCCATGCTCCTTTCCAAGTCCACTGATAGGGTAGGTCCTTCTCTCCTTCCATCTGACCCTAGCTTATCAGGTCTCATTAGGAGTGACAGCACTGTGTTCCTCTGTGTCCTGGCAAGGCTGCTCCTCCCTCAGGGGGAGGTAATCAAAGAGCCAGCCCATGAGGTCATGTCAGAGACAGTCCTTGTTCCCCTTACTAGGATACCCACTTGGACACTGAGCTGCCACGGGCTACATCAGTGCAGGGGCTATAGGTTATCTCCATGCATGGTCCTTGGATGGAGTATCAGTCTCAGAAAAGACCCCTGGGCCCAGATTTTTTTTTTTGGTTCTGTTGCTCTCTTTGTGGAGCTCCAGTCTCCTCTAGGTCCCAACTCTTAATGGCCCCATTCACTCCTTCTACATTATTACACTGTTGATCCAACCTCTAACATATGAAGCCTTGGGAGACAAACTGTATCCAAAACATTGCACTGAGAATGTACTCTTGTGCACAGCCCTCTTTCCCCACCTCTTAGCCAAATATTGTGACCTTGAACCAGAAGCTGTGAGGATCACAATTCTTCTTTATAAGAAACAATAAAGTAAAACTAAATGAAATAAAAAAGAATTATTCCTGTGATCCCAAAGTCCATTAGGCTGAACTCTCTGTAGCATACACCTTTCATTTGCTTGGGAGAATGGGATTCTATTGTTTCCCATGATGCATAAGCTTCATGTATTAGTGGAGTGTTTGAGTGGTTCTATAAGACTATACTATAGAGGTTCCACCATAAGCATCAGCTATAAGAACACCACTGGAACTAACACTCCAGGGATGTGGAGAAGGGCTTCCCAGAAGCAATGCCCCTCCCCCATACACACCCCTTATTAAAACCCTGTCTTAGCTTGATCCCCAGTGTGATAAATTTAGCATCTCCTACACTTTGTACTCATTTTTTTTTTGGTGTGGGGGGTTTGAGACAGGGTTTCTCTGTGTATCCTTGGCTGTCCTGGACTAGCTTTGTAGATCAGGCTGGCCTCAAACTCACAGAGATCCACCTATCTCTGCTTCCCCAAGTGCTGGGATTAGAGGCATGTACCACTACTCCTGGCTAGCATTCATTTCTGAATATAAGACCTGATCTGGCAGGGCATCATGGTACATACCTGAAATACTAACCCTCAAGAGCTGGAAGCAGGAGGGTTTTGAGTTCCAGGCTAGCCTGGATTACACAATGAGATCTTATTATAAAAGGAAAACAATAACAAAACAGAAGCCATTAAAAAAAAAAAACAAAAACAAAACCAACAACGATTTTAATCATGCCTTGTGGCTCACATCTGTAATTACAGCACTGCAGAGTCTGAGGCAGAAAAACTGCCACAAATTTGGGGCCATATAGTGAGTTCCAACCTGTTCTGAGTTACAGTGTGAGATATTCTCTCAAAAGGGAAGGAGGGACAGGATGAGCTAGGAGGGAGAGAGAGAGAGTGAGTTTTGATGAATTTATAAGACAGAATGTTGAGCAGAAGGAGGCAGTCACAATAGCAAAATGATTCCATTTGTGTGGCATTCAAGGATAGGCCACATGAATAGTGATAGAAATCAGCACAATGGTTACCTCTGGGGGTAAGGACTGATTGGAAGGTGTGCATGAAGATCTGAATGGTGATTACAGGGGTGTATACAATTTGTCAAACTCACCAAGCTGTACACTTGACTAACAATGCCTTTTAGTGGATAATAATGCATCTTAGTGGATGTCAGGTAGCCCTGTATAGAAAGGAAAAAATAATTAAGCGCAGTGATCTTTTCACAGATAACTAGCCAGCTCTTTGACCAAGAGCCTTTGCAGTATTGTCTCTGTGGCATGATCCTCTGAGTGGCAATATGGTATATAAGTTCAGATCACTAGCTTTAGAACTTGCAGATATGGGACAATCTGAGCTGTGGCACTTTGAGACAGTATGATCTGAGTTTCCAATTTTCTGTCTGTAAAACAAGAATCATAGCATTAGGAATTATGTATTTAAATATGGATAGTGACTGCATCTCAGGTTGCTTCGTCATAAAGTTTAAATAAGATAATTTAAGTGAAGCATTGGATTACTTAATGGTGTTTGGTCATCTATAATTAAAATGTAAGGATATTTTATTGCAATTATGTATTTATTTTATTTTGTGTATGTGAACATACACATGTCACATATGTGGAGGTCAGAAGACAATTTTGGGGAATCAACTTTCTCCTACCATGTGAGTCCTAGGGATTGAACTCAGGTAGTTTGGGTAGTAAGTATTAGTGGCAAGCATCTTTATACTCACTGAGCTTTCTTGATAGCTCCCATTGTGTGTGAGGGGGAGGGGGATGAGTGTGGAACCAGGGGCCTTATATATTAGGCAACCACCACTGTACCACTAGCCAAATCCATAGCATATAGGTTTTTTAACTTTATAACTAAACTAGTATTTTCTTTCTTTCTTTCTTTCTTTCTTTCTTTCTTTCTTTCTTTCTTT
>NW_026589137.1:10689020-10701248 GCF_907164565.1 Psammomys obesus | reverse complement strand
TTTCTTTCTTTCTTTCTTTCTTTCTTTCTTTCTTTCTTTCTTTCTTTCTTTCTTTCTCTCTCTCTCTCTTTCTTTCTTTTTAAGTCCCATTGTAAGGTTTTATTTCCAGAGGTTCCAATTGGCCTGAGGTGTAACCCAATACTTGCATTTATTTTATTACATTTACTTATTTAGTTGAATGTATGTGCACACACACATTCAAGAACATATGTTTACCACAGTACACCTGTGGAAGTCAGAGGACAAATTGCAAGCATTGGTTCTTTTTCCACCATGTGAGTCTCTCAGGCAGTCAAAGTTAGGCAGTCAGGCTTAGCAGCAAACACTTTTACCTGCTGTGCCATCTCTCCAGCCCAAGATTTGTTGTTTTAAAGAAGCAGCCAGCAGGACTGGGGGGTGGGGAGGTCAAAGAACCTGCCATTGAGTTCTTGCCAGAAATAGTCCCTGTTCCCCTTACTATGGGAAACCAGTTGGTTACTGAGCTACCACGGGCTACACCCGAGCAGAGGTTCTAGGTTATATCCATACATGGTCCTTGGTTGAGTGTCAGTCTCAGAAAAAATATATATGTGCCCAGATATATTTGGTCCTTGTGGAGCTCCTATCCTTTCCACATCATACTAGGCCACAGAGGAGGACTTTGCAGCCAGTCCTGAAGATACCTGATAAAACAGGGTCAGATGAAAGGGGAGGAGCTCCTCCCCAATCAGCAGACTTGGAAAGGGGCAAGGAGGAGATGAGGGAGGGAGGGTTTGGGAGGGAATGAGGAAGGGGGATACAGCTGTGATTACAGAGTTAATAAAACATAACTAATAAAAAATTAGAAGAGAAAAAAAAAAAAGAAGCAGCCAGATAATTTTCAAGTGATCACCATGGGGTTAGATTAATTTGCACCTCCAAGTGGCTATAGATGACTTTAGCTTTATATAAACTACCCCTGTGCCACATGGCAGCTTGGGTGGGATTTGACCTGACTGTGGGTGACAATGGCACACACACAGGGCAGACACAGGCACAGAAACAGAAAAGCTTGGATGCAGTGCCAACTACAAAAAGAACTTGGGACCTCAGCTTGTTTATTATGTACAGCATGGGGAAGAAGAGGTAGTTAATCTCAGCAGGAGATGTCTGTAAGTGAACAGCCTCTTGTTGTAAACAACCAGGAGAAAGAAGCTGCACTTGCTACTTTTTGCGCACATTGGCCAAATATTAGTAAACATTTGGATTTGGACCAGAGGAAGGCTTTGCTGTTTCTACAGTTCTGAAGCATTGGGTCCTTGACATGGCCATGCCCATGTTAAAAAAAAAAATACACTCTCACTGAGGAGTTTGTTTGTTCTTTACACATTCATGCCTTTACATATGGCTTCCTTGG
The DNA here is from genome assembly GCF_907164565.1 of Psammomys obesus. Taxonomy (NCBI): domain Eukaryota; kingdom Metazoa; phylum Chordata; class Mammalia; order Rodentia; family Muridae; genus Psammomys; species Psammomys obesus. The sequence goes on along the minus strand of NW_026589137.1, from coordinate 10,699,873 downwards.
ATTCCCACATCTCTGATTTTCAATTTTGTTTTGTTTTGAGACAGGATCTTGTTAAAGAGCATCACCTGCTCTGGTACATGCTATGCTATACAATTTGGCCTTAAAGGCCTGATGAACCTGCCTCAGTCACCTACTTTGTGAGGTTAAGGCTAAGTGCCACCACACACAGATCTACCCTTAAATTTTTGCTGCTCCGCAAATCTTACCAGTGTAGTTCATTTGTACAGGTGGGATTTACTCTTATCTGCTTGGCTTTATAGCCCCCTCACAGGAAGTATTGTTAATTTAACCTTTCTTGTTCATAAGAGCTCTCTAGGGTGGATCGTAAGCTCCTTCAGAGCAAGAATTGCTCACAGGTTCAGAACATTCTTCTGCACATTGCAGAGGCTCCCTGACTATGTAGAGAATAAATGCTGGTGTTGCATGAATGGGAGGGGGAGAAACAGAAAGCAGACAGACCAAAATAATGGCTTCTCTCTTCATGTAGTTTATTATTTTTGCTTGCGTTTGACTTGCAAGTTTGTTACAAGCCTTTTCCTGAGGGAGATGTCGGCAAATACCTATTCCACCCAGATAGTGCATTAATAATAGACAAAAAAAAAAAAAATCATTCCACTGAGATCTAGCTTTTTGTCTGGGCTTACTTACAGGACCATGGGTGAGTCAAAGGCAGCTGCATCAGTGAAAGCCTACCCCAGCATGGGTGACTACACCATTCATGCCACATCCCTGGATTTCCCTCACACAGTTTGTAGGCAACTGCTCTGGAGTCTCCTCTTCCCAGTGAAGTCTTTTACTGTGCACCTAACCTTGGGAAGTCGTCTTGTAAATCTTGTAGCTCTCTGAGTTTTTCCCAGCCTTGTATATTTCGTTAGCTTCTCCAGTCTTAAGAGCCTCCCTTCTCCCTCTGGGAGGAAATGTTTCAACTGGGAGGAAATAACCATATAAAACAAGCTTTCATTGTAGAAAGAAGGGCACAAGTAGATTCAAAGTATCATTTGCAGGAGGAGGACTTTGAATGCGCACATTTAACTTGAGAGTCTTAAAAGAAGACAAGGTGCTGCCTGTGACCAATTAGCTCCAGGAGGTCACCTGAGCTCATAACTGGGAAGACACTTTGGCCCAAAGAATTTAAGTGATTGTTTCTACAAGCAGAGAGGTGACTCATGCCACCAAATCAGGAGATCAGCTGTCTGTCTTAAGATCAAACAGGCCTGAGAAGACAGGGAGGTGGAGCTCACAGAATTATACCCTTTTATGTCCAGTAGGTTTCTAAGAGACTGTTGACAAAAACATCCCAAGAAGACTTGCATGTTTTTTGATCTCAGTATTCAGCAGGCAGAGGCAGGGAGATCTGTGACTTCCAGGCCAATCTGATCTTTGAACCTGAGTTCTAGGACAACCAGGGGCTACATAGGGAGACCCTGTCTCATAAAAACAAACAAATGAACAAAAAATGCCACAAAAAAGCAAAACAAAGCAAAGAAGTTGCCCCCCACACACCCCCAACTCCCTCCATTCTTGGCCCCCCTCCTATCTATATCACCCACCACCGTTATAAGCACATGTCCTTGAGGTACCACTGTCCCTCCTTACAGCATTCTTTCCATAGCCCACTCCTGCCTCCCACCTCCTGCCAGGCCTCCACTCATATCTGGCTCCACTTTGCTGTCCCCAGAGGCCCTATACCAGTCCCTCTCAGAAGGGTGCTTAACTGCTCAAACTGCTGGGGGATTCTAGGTTCTCTTTTAATTGTGTGCCACTAAGACTTCCTTAAAAGCCAATCACATGGATCAGCAGGTAAAGGTACTTGCTACCAAGATTGAAGACCTGACTTGGACTCCTGGAACCTATATGCTGAAAGAAGAGACTGGAACCAACTCCTGATTGTTGTCCTCTCACTTCCACATATGTGGCATGGTACTTGAGTGTCCAATGCTCATACATAATAAATAAATAAGTAAAATAATTTTTAAAATACTCTTCTTAAAAAGCAAAAAAAAAAAAAGTTTCTTCTCAGTTTGGACATAAATAGGCTCTCTCAGCAAAGAAATGTCTAGACATTCGTCTGAAGATTTTTGTTGTTTGTAAAGTTCGACCCAGAACTTTAGATCATTGCTTGCTTACCTCTTTACCTATGGGGAAAATAATCCCTTTGTATTTACTTGGTGTTTACTATGTGTCATTCTGTTAGGTGCTGAGGGGTTTGTTTGTGTAGAAAAGATTATGACCCTTCCATGCTGTCAAAGAGCTGGGTGTGGGAGGCAGGACTCACAGAGAGAACAATGGAAGGCAGTATGTGATTCAAAATAAAATGAGTAGTGCAGGCAATAACTGCTATAGAAGTTCGTGGAGGGAGAGAGATCTGGGGACTGGTTGGGGGATTGAGAAGAATGTGATTTTCCATGGGTTTTGGAGGGTGACTTTTTTCTGCAGATGTAGCTGAGGGAACAGAATTGGAGTGTATATGTCCACACACTTAAATGTACATGCAAATGCTGGGGTTGTTAAAAACAGGTAGTATTTAGTGGATACTTTCCATGTATCTGACATTAAGTATTGTTTTTACAGAATTCAACTCATTTGAATGTGAATTAGGTAACATTATCCTTCAATTAAGAGATAAGAAATAGAAGAAATGAAAGGCTGAGCAAATTATTCAAGGCTACAAAAGCAACTGGCATAAATAAGATTAGTTAGAATACACATCTTTTAATTTTATTTTAAAGATTGATTTATTTTTATTTTATGTGTATGGGTGTTTGGCCTGCATACATGTCTGTGCACCATGTGCTTGCTTAGTGACAACAAAGGCCAGAAGAGGATGTCATACCCTCTGGAACTGGAGTTACAGAAGGTTGTAATCCACCATATGGATGCAAGGTATTGAACCCAGATCCACTGCAAGAATAGAAAATACTGTTGACCATTGAGCCATCTGTCCAACCCAGAATGAAATTTAAAAAGCATTTTGGGGGGTTAAATGGATGACTCATCAGTTAAAAGCACTGGCTACTCTTGTAGAAGATCCAGGTATGATTCCTTGCAACCATAGGGTGGCTCACAACAGTCTATAACTGCAGTCCTATCTGGACACCAGGGATGCAAGTGGTGCACAGATAGACATGTAGTCAAAACACTCATGCAGATACAATAAACAACAAATTAATAAAAAAGTAAAGGGAAACCCACTTTGTCTACCTACAAAAAAGAAAAAAGGGATTTGGAGCTTAGGTCAGGAAGTTGGCCTGGTTCCAGTCATTAAAGACAGTAATTTGGTACACACAGAAGTGGCTAGGCCGGATTCCCTAGTGAAGGTCAGCATGGAAATGAGAGGGATTAATGAAGCTATTTCTGAGAGCTGTATCTTCATTCTTCTTTGAAGATAGGCACTCCAGATGCTACATTCCACTGCTAGAAGCTTTGTTCTTTGGTGGTATTGCTAAGATTTAGCAAAACACCAAAGGAGAGCCAGTGAATGCCTCTGAACTGATTCTTGTTTGTTGCCATTCTTTATTAATTAGCACTTGAAAAACATCATGCCTGTATGGTAAATGCTTCACAAAGCTTGAAGTCAGACAAGCTCGCCTAGCTGTATTTGTTAGGTTGGAAAAGATGGGAGGGTATTGGCCTGATAATACAGTAGACTGTATTTTACATTTTAAGACTGGCATACAGCCAACATCTGAAAGTGTTTCCTAGGCAAGGTGCCTAACTGTGGTTTTTCTGGATAGTCTTCCAACTTATGTGAGTATCCAATAAATATTAAAGTAATATTAGGTACATTCTGAGTAGTTCTTTCCTTAATTCCTGGTCCTAAGAAGAGCCAACACAGTCACTAGGTAGAAAGTGCCAGAGAAGAGGGGCCCCCTGGACCCCAGCTAGCACTCACTTTGTCTTGCCTGGCTGCTCTTTCCAAGGCAGGGTTAGGAAGCAGCGGCTTTTTCTCTTTAGGGGGAGGGAGGACGGGTTGAAGTCAGGAGACGCTTCTTTTTTTCCAGTTAATCTGTCCCTGAAGGTACTGTTGTTGAAAGAGGGGGGGACTGAGAGAGGTTGGGGGGAGGGAAGGAGTTAGAGAGCCAGGGTGGTCTGTGGAGTAGGAGAGAGAAAACTATCAGAGCCTGGCTAGAAGGAGTCCAGGGCGAAGCCCCCAACTTAGGCGCTGAAGAAAGTGAAGCTGTGACTACAAGGGTGAGAAACCATACTTGCATGGTCTTTTATGAATCTCCCACTTCAAGGAAGAAGGGAGGCGGGAAGACTATACTCGGCACATTCCCAAAGCCAAAGCCTGTCCAGTAGTTTCACTGTCTTACTCCTAGAAGTTAGTGAGGGCCAGCTGAGCGCCTTGTATGTGCTCTGGTATATAAAGTAGTGGTCAGAGAACCGGGTCTCCGGAGGAGTTAGTCCACCCGACTTAGGCGGGGAGGCGAATTTAGTCACAGTTTTGAAGGAGCAAAGCTATGCGCGCGTGCAGAAGGAACAGGCGGGGGAAGGAGGAGGAAAGAGGCGGGGATGGGGCCTCCGGAGGTCAGCGGGGTGGAGGGGGAGACAATTGGAAGCAGGGCAGGAGGTGGGAGGCGAGGACGCGGTGGGGGTAGGCTGTGGAAAGGAGGATCGGCAGAGCTGCGGTAGCTTGAGGACTGTGTGTTGGGGGTGGGGGTGGGGTGAAGTGGACCGTAGGAGGGCCGAAGGTGGAGGGAGTTGGCGGCGAGGGGGAAAGGGAGGGGAAACCGGAGGAAGCAAGCGGCGGCTGCTGGGGGAGGAAGACAGGGAGGAGGAGCCCTGAGCAGCGGCGGCGGTGGCGGCAGCTGCGGCGGCCGCCTAGGGAGCACAGCCGATTGCCTCCTGGGGCTGCCGCGAGTGCGGGGAGACTGAGCGATCGGTGGAGCCCGGGCGGCGGGGCCTAGCAGCGGGTGAGTGGAGCCCCAAGGGGACGCGTCGGCTCGTCCCTGGGGGCCGGGCGAAGAGAAGAGGGAAGATGCAGTGGCGGCGGCAGCAGGGCGGAGGGTGGCGGCCCCATGGCCGGGCCCCACTTCCCCGCCTTCCTTCTTGGCTTCCTCCTGCTGCCCGCCTGCGCCTTAGGGGCTGGTCCCGGGCGGGCCGAGGGCTGAGAGTGGCGCTGGCCCCGGAGGGCGGGAGTGAGGGGCCAAGGAGGGTGGAGCTGGGAGTTCGGGGGTGTACCAAGGGGCGGGAGGCTGGTCCGGGACCGCTCTAAATTGACTGGAGAGGGGGCCCCGTCGGCGGCGAAGTTACTAGCTGGGGGCAGAGGCGACCACGCGGTTGCAGAAGTAAGACATCCCCCTTTCGTGGAGTGCGTGAGATGAGGAGTCCGGCGCTCCTGCCCTCCCTGTCGCCTTCCCCTTCTGCCCAGCCCTACTAGCTTCTCTCCTAGCCTCCCCGGGTCCCCTCTCTTTAACTCTGCTCTGCCTCCCGCTTGGCTCCCTTGTAGGGTCAGGTCTCCTAGGTCCCCGCCCTTAACCCTCTCGGCCTCCAAGTTCCCTCGACCTCTGCTTGCTTGGCCGTAGTCCAGTTCCCCTTTTCTTCCCTCGCTAGTTATCCCTCCCCGCTTCGTTAATTCCCATGCAATTGCCTCTTTGAGACCTTTTTTTCCTCTCCTTCCTTTTAGATTGGCCAACGGCTCCTTTCAACCCTGCCTCGTTGGTGGCCACTGGAGAAGCGCGGGGGGCTCCCCAGACAGCCGTGGGGACAAGTTAGAGCCAGCACTTTACCCCGGGCCTCGCGTGTAGCTGTCCCTCCCCTGTTCTAGGTGCCCCAGTGTCCAGAGGGTTCGCGTGCGGGTGTGCCCTCCTTACATGTTCCACCGCCCGGGCAACCCTTCGGTCTCGTGTTCCATCTCGCTCTTGCTTCCTGTACCATAGTCAAGTGGAGCCACTTTGCATCATGTCCCGGTATAGCTACCAAACTCTCCTGGACTGGCTCTATGGGGGTGTCGACCCCAGTTTTGCAGGCAATGGGGGCCCCGACTGTGCTGCCTTCCTGTCTTGGCAGCAGCGGCTGCTGGAAAGTGTGGTGGTCCTGACCCTGGCCCTGTTGGAGATCCTGGTGGCCCTGCGGCACATCCTGAGGCAGATGGAGGACGGTAGGGGTGGCCTTGGCAGCCAGCCACAGCAGGTGACCCAGCGGCCAAAGGAAGGCAAGGAGAGCCTGAGCAAGAATCTGCTCTTAGTAGCCCTGTGCCTGATCTTCGGGGTGGAGGTGGGCTTTAAGTTCGCCACCAAGACCGTCATCTACCTGCTCAACCCTTGTCACCTCGTCACCATGATGCATGTGAGTCTGTTGACTTTTTCCTGGGCAGCTTAAGTGATAAGAGTCATTTGTGTGCTCAGGACACTGTAGCACAGAACACTTCGTCCCCATGGGAAGTGGGACCCTTAAAAATGATTTTCCAACAGCGGCTGCCTTTGTACTAACTTCAGCCTTGCACAATGGGTCAGCCCTACAGTGGAGGGGAAGAACACTAGAAATGACTTACCCCTCCTTTCCTAGCTCTGCTGGGGCCTGGCCTTTTCCACAACAGGAAGTCCAGCCTCAATTTGGTGCTCCTGCAGGATCACATCTGTGGCATCGCGTGGCCCAGCTCTCTTGCCTTTTGCTGTAGTTCCCAGGGGCTCTTTCCTGGAGGTGGTCACACAAGCTTCCTTGTCTCCACTGTGGTATATTGGGGAAATAGTTTTAGGGGTTTCTCTTATGACTCTTTTCATTTGGGAGGTTATGCTCCTATGGTGAGGTCTGCTTTTGGGTTGTGAAAAGCTTGAGCAACCCAAGGCTACTGAGAGCTCTCTCAACCCAACCCCACACTGACTTGAGAACATTAGGGTTGAAATTCTCCATCTGAGGTGAGAGGATATTTACTTTTTCAAACCTTTATATCTTACCACTCTGATTCCCCATCCTATGGACTTGATCCAAGGATGCTCAAAGAGCTGATTTCTTTTGCTTTCATGACCTCTACCCATTAGCTATGTTAAAACAAACAAATGGTATTGAAAGGAAGGATAAATTGCCAGCTAGAAACAAGTAATTTGTGTGAGGGCCAAAGGGTGGGACTTTCTTTACTCAGTCTGCTCAGGGATGTTCTGAAGGTATAAATTCATGGAGAATGAGGAGACAGGAGAGAGAGGGAAAGCAATCAGGGGTTTTTAGATTACAGGCTGAGGAAAACTTGCTGTGTTTTTAACTGGGAGTAGTTTTGAAGCCTGTGAGCGTCTTTATTGATTTTATATTTGCTGAAGGTTGTTTTCAGGAGAACTGTGACAACCCTGCTTGGGGCAGGAGGTATTGAGATTATTATCCTCACTTTACAGCCCCTGCAAGGTTCCAGGATAGAGGTCACTTGCCTCAAGGCAAAAGATGGGGCGGAAAACAAACCAACTCTCCTTTGGAGTTACAAGCTTTCAGTCCTAAACTGGGGGTGGCAGAGGGTGGTCAAGCCATCCTGTAGGATTTTGCTATGTACTTGTCGCTCAGATATTTGCCAGATCTGCTTTCCTAGAAAACCATTTGGTTGCACTCTCTTGGCCTCAGTTTCCTGATCTATAAATGTGAAGAATGACCTTGGCCCCTTGGCATCTTACAGATGTTAAGGAGGTGTAGATAACTCTGGAATAAAAAGGAAGTTACTGAGTGGGCCACTAAAAGCATAGAAAAGAGACTGGGTGAGCAGCGGTTTGTGGTTTTTTGTTTTTTGTTTTTTTTTTTTTTTTTTTTTGGAAGAGGGTCAGGGGCGGGAGAGCAGGAAAGGGACCACATTCACAACAAAGTCCAGGGTTGTCCTAGCTAAACCTTCTGTGCAAATTTGACCAGTCGTCTTTCTTTCTTTTTAAATGAATGGGCTTTTTATTAATGAGAGGAAACAACACATCTGAGTAGCTGTTTTGAGTGCTTCTTCAGACACGAGTGCTTCTTTTAGGCTGGCAGGTGGTGAGGGTCAGAGGGTGCCTCTACAAAGGAGTCTTGAGGCTCTGGCAACTAAGGATCTAGAAGGTCAACAAAGGGCTAAATTCAGCCTCACTGGGACTGCTACTGGTGTGTTGACCTCAAACCTGGCAGCACTGTGGTTTTTAAAGGAAAGATTTTAGAGGCTTTTAGAAGACTTAGGGGACCTGGAATTAATTAATTGTATGGCTTTGGGGAAAGTACCCTTCCTGGGCCTCAGTTTCTCTACCTGTAAGATGAGATGGAGTTATACTTCTCCTAGCCCCTGACAGCCTGTCTGTCCTGGTGATTCTTTGTTCCATAATTGTGGGGGATTTTACAGAGCTACTTTGAAAGGCTTTTGACCTCCTTGTGCAAGAAAAGGGAAACTGGTCTCTGTGGAGGAGGTCAGGTAGCCAGCCAGGCCACCCTTAGCCTTTGGTCCATATGGCTTCCAGTAAAGTAAAACTGTCCAGGTGACCCTTGGGTCACATGCAGAGGATGATGGCCGGTGAATGCCAGATGGATGTTTGGAGAACTATTGGCCGATTTCCTGTGCGTTTTTTCCCCCCCTTTGTAGTTTATGCCCTAAAGCTGTAGGGTGAAGGCAGAGGAAGGAATCATGCTGATACATTCTTGCAATGTTCTGGGGATTGTACTTCTTTGTCTTCTATCCCCAATCACTGCTTTGTAACCTACTAAGGTTCTCACTTTGATGCATCCAACTTTCCAATGTGTACTGTGTGGCTCTTACCTTAGAAGCATGACTGTATGGATTTTTTTTTCCGAGTTGATGAGAATAGGTAAAAACAAAAAACAAACAAACAAAAAGCAAAACAACAAAATTAACAGCAGATGGATGCAGCCAGTGTTCTGACTTGGAAGTAGAAAATGACTAATGATAGTTTGGATGACTACTAACACCTTATATTTGTCTAGCACTTTACTGCTCTTAAGGCACTTTCATATGCATTATCTCATTCAAGGTTATGATAGATCACCTTAGGCCTGGAGAAAAAAAACAGGTTAAAATGTTTCCAGTGATTGTGTTTTTGCAAAGGGGAAATATTATGAATCAGGAAACGCTTTTTGCAAGTGAATTAGCTGAATTAGGTTATAATGTAGCAACGGACTGGAGATTAGAAGTCTTGACAAGGCAAAGATGTTAACTGAAATGAAAGGAGTTTTAAGGTGGGCATGTTTAAATTTGATATTGTCTCTTGACTCTGGCTTGGCTTTATGGAAAGATCTTTTAGTAGACTCAGTTTAAGTGTGTAACAGTGGCTATGTTACTTTAGGCCAGGAAGTAGAGGAGTTGGAGGGAAATTGGTGTCTTTCTCCAGCTCTCATTTTTCAGTCTGCAAAATATTCATTTGCAAGGCCTTGTTCCACAGACCTTCATCACAGTCATGCTGCCTTTGGGTGCCTGCCAACTGTAGTAACATAAGGAAGGCCATAACTTGTGTCTGAATTCTGTCCATGATGAATATTCCTGCTGTTGAGTTTCTTTTTGGTCTCCTGTGATTTCTCTAAGGTTTAAGGATGGCAGACTGATAGTGGCTTGTAGGACTGCAGTAGTAGTAGCCTAGAGCTTGGCTCCAGCCAAAGATGCAAGTGCTCAGGTTAGCACAGCATTATTAACCACACCCCCCCCCCCGTGCTAAATATTAGGTCTGTCTGCCAATAAGGATTTATTCAAGCATGGACACTCAATCCCCCTTTGCCTGTGATTTTTGGCAAGTATGCATTACGGGTGGAGGAGGCTGGAGAGGGAGGGGCAGGCAGCAGGATGAATTTACTGAGCTATTGGGCTGTTTATCAAAACTCTCCCAGCAACTTAGTGGCACAGGTGGCTTTAAATCTCAGCTGCCACAGTGGGAATCTGGGATTAGTCAGAAGAGATTCTTGTAGTTGTTTAAGTCTGAGAAAAAAAAAATCTACAGTTTCTCAGCAGAAGAAATAAAATAAAATACCAGACAAGCTAGATGTGATGGCAAATGCCTGCAGTCTCAGCACCAGGAGGTTTAGGTAGGACGGTAAGTTCAAGGCCATTCTGGACTACATAATGAGACTCTGTCAAATTGAAACAAAACAGTCTGGCTCATTGTGTCTGTAAAGAATAGGGATCTAGGAGTAACTAACTTCTTCGGTCTTTGTTTTCTTTCTTTCGTTAGTTCTTTGGATACATCTTATTTTATTTTTCTTGAATCCAATTATGTTGTGTTTGTTTTAAGAACTTAATGAAAAGGTCTCATTTTCTGTGCTTTGTTTAATGGCTAAATTCCTGTGGGTTCTGCATGTGTCTGTATTAACATCTGATTAGGGACTGAACTTATCCAGGTACAACATATGCAGCTTAATCTTCAATGCCTGTACACAGGAAGCAGGCCAAGCATTTAACAAATTATAGTTCACGATAATTGGCCTGTAGCTCCCAGCCATTACTTTCTATTTTAAAATTTCAGTCAGTAATACTGAGTGAGCCCTTTCTTGTTTTATTTTATTATTGTATATGTGTGTATGTATGCCTGTGTGTGTGTGTGTGTGTGTGTGTGACTATACACAAATACCACAGTGCATATGTGGAGGTCAGAGGACAACTTCCAGATGTTAGTTATACTAAACATCTGTTCTAGTTCTGGGAATTGAGCTAAAGTTGTCTAGCTTGCATGTCAAGCACTTTTATTCTCTGAGCCATCTCTGCAGCCTAGCTGTCTCTTTAGAATTGTGTTTGTTATTACATCTGTCTTCTTAAAATATAGTATGTTAGAGGTTTGATTTCCACCAGATAGGGCTTTTCTGCCTTGCATTTGCTAAAATTTAATTTTTTTCTCCCCCCTTTTTTTTCTTTCTGTCTCTCCCTCCCTCAGGTCTTCTTCTTCTTCTTCTTCTTCTTCTTCTTCTTCTTCTTCTTCTTC
>NW_026589137.1:10618667-10689010 GCF_907164565.1 Psammomys obesus | reverse complement strand
TTCTTCTTCTTCTTCTTCTTCTTCTTCTTCTTCTTCTTCTTCTTCTTTTTTCCTTTCTTTTTTTTTTTTTTTTTGCCACAAGAACTCACCAGGCCACTCTTGCTGGTCTGGAGCTTGTTTTGTAGATGAAGCTGGCCTCAAATTTACAGGCCTCTGCCTCCTGAGTGATGGGAATTAAAAGTGTGCTCCCCCCAACTTCTCCCCTTCTAAAAGTATGGAGTGATATATAGGCAGATTGTGACCCTTGGGCTAGGCTGGAGCCCAGTTGCATGCATGGAACCCCAGGCCTGATCCCCAACACCTGATAAACGACGCATGGGGTCACATGCCTGTAGACACAGTACTGGAGAGGTAGAGACAGGAGGAATTAGAAGTTCAGGTTATCTTCAGCTCCATGGCAAGGCTGAGGCAGTTCTGTGATACACAAGATCCATCTCAAAAACAAAACCAAAACAATATAACCAAGCTTTTTTGTGGTACCCTCTGTGACTTATTGAACACTCACTGGTACACTTCCTTTACTGAATGATGGGTTTATTGAAGAGAAAATCTGACCAAGAGTTGAGAATGAGGATTTCTGTTTCTCCCTCGACTTGGGATGAGACACACCTCTTCATTCCACATTTGTTGCCTGGAGTGCTGATTCCTGTTTCTACATGATAGTGATGTTCATGAGTAATGGGTGCAATGAGGGATCCCACAATCTGCCGACAGCTTACCAAATGGGCTGTGTCCTGTGCCACCATGGAATTAATGTTTATATAGGTCTCGGTATTGAGGCATGACATTATTTTAGTTTATTTTATTCTTCCCTCTAGAGTAAATTGCAGAGATTTTCCCCATCTTTCATTGTCAGCAATCTTTAGGAGACTACATTCATTATAAATAGAGGTGCTATGGGTTGTTGGATTAAGTATATACATTTAAAATGGATGCATTGTTAGAATATTGAATATTATTGATACATGTGGCTTTCTTTGGGAACCTGAGCAAACTGTTTAACCCTTTCCTTTCCAGACCTTCACCATGAAAATGAATACAGGGAAAGCAATACTTTTCAATCTGCTAAATAACTATATAGTCACTTAGCCAGAGAAAGTAGGCAAAGCTGATCAAAATGGCAGATGACCAATCTGGTTCTACTCTAAACTCAACTCCTTTTCACTTTTCCTGATGGTTACTGAGAGCCATTTTTCTTATAATTCCTGTTGCTTTTCTCTGGATCTTTGCCCATGTCTCCATTCCCTTATAATGCAGAGCATGCAAAACTGGGCACCATACCTCTTAGCAGAGGTCCAGCCCATACCACAGAATGCTGCTTTTTCTTCTTAGCCTTTTATGCCAAGCACCTGTGAGTACAACCCAGCATCATCATGCTTGCTTTTAAATAACAGTGTGTTTCTGGCTCCTGCTCAGTGCCTGACTGCAGGCTCACTGGATTTTGTTCCCTTACCACAAATACACCACCTTTTCAGTCTTCATGGGGTTTGTTTTGGATTCTTTCTCTTTGTGAAGTTCTCCTCTGAGGATTCTCTTCTTTGAAACTTTTTCTAGATAATTCTGACCTGACTCCAGTTATTCTTGTCATTCTATTAAAATACTTTGTCCTCCTTTCCCAGCCCTCTCAGCACTTCTCAGAATATTGGGCAAGGGATTGGGGTACAGCTCAGAGGCAGAGTGTGTGCTGAGTGTCCTTAGTATGCATTTTGATTTTGTTTGTTTGGTGAGGGCTCTTGTTTTTGGATGCTTCCTCAGTTTGCATTGTTAGTAGAAACAGTTTTTTTTTTTTTTTTAATAAGAGACGGCATGTAATAGCTTTAACTCCCTGCAGACCTGAGTATAATGATGTACAAACATGCTTATTGTTGTGGGCCTGAATTATGATGACTATGTGAGTGACAGACTTGATGTTTTGTTTTCCTTCTCTTCCTCCACCCCCCCCCGTGGCCTGTGTCCCCTTGAAGTCTTATAGACATGGTTCATGGTTCATAGGTCTGTTGCGCCCAAGAAGTGAGTCCTCTGCTCTGTTTTTGAAATGGCCAGAGGATAGAAACAGACTCTAGGGTACACAAGTTCTAGAGTACACAAGTCTTGTAGAATATCTACCCCAAAGAGCTGATAATTAAGACCATTGCCCACTCTGAATCCATAGTAGACTTTCTTGCTCAGGAAATTATGCTGCTGGATCACTGTCTTTATCCCTTGGCAGACATATGGGCATGGCAACTTTAATTTCGTGCTTTAATATATAAATAAAAAATGTTATTAGGCCAGTGACTCACTTTTTTCCCTCTCCTGTACTTTTTAGTGATAGCTCATTGCCATTGTGTCTACTTGAAATATTCTCAACAAGAGCCAAGTTTTTCAGTTTGTTCTTGTCTTTCATAGCTTTATTATTGTCATTTATTTTTGAAGCACTAGGGAATACACACCGTACTTTGTGTGTACTAGGCAAGTGTCTTACCAATGAGCTATACCAAAGGCCCATTTTTCATTTATTTACTAATTTATTTACTTATTTATTCGTTTATTTATTTATTTATTTATTTACTTGCTGTGCATATGTTTTATTACATTGAGAGTCTGTTACTCTCAATGGCCAGGCTGAACAGACATGAAAAGAGCTATGGATATGGAGAGTAGTAGTTATGTGGTTATAATAAAGATGCCTGACTACCTCTATAGATACCTAAGCAGGTCCAAGGTTAAGATGGCATTATGATGTTTTGATATTTTTTTCTTTTTTGAGCCAGGGTCTCTATATGTAATTCTGGCTGTCTTAGAACTCAGAGATCTTCCAGCCTCTGCCTCCTTAAGACTGCAGTTAACCATAACATGAAGGATTGGGGCTGGCATTCTGAGTACTTTTGTGTGTTGGGGGACCAATTGATTAGGGTCTTACTATGTAGCTCTGGCTGTCTGGAAACTTACTACATAGATCAGTCTGGCCACAAACTCATAATGATCTGCCTGCCTCTGTCTCCCAAGTGCTAGGAATAAAGGCATGTATCACCACGCCCATCTTGGCATTCTGAATTTTAAAGACACTTCTTTGTAGGCTGGTAATATAGCTCAACAAGGTAAAATTCTTGCCCAGTATGCACAGTACTATGTAATCAAGTATGGTGGTCGTACCTGTAATCCCAGCACTCCAGAGGTAGACTGTCTCACAAATACAAAACTACCCCTAAACTAAACAAAACCCTCATGGTTCTAATATTGCTCAGTCTTGGATCCCACTTTGGGAGACATCTGGTGGCTGAAATAGTAAGTGGGGAGATGGCTCAAGTGCTTCTCCTTGTTGCTGTGAAGCTAGGTGGCTTGTGGGCAAGACATTTAGGCTTCTGACAGCTGTGTATATAGGTTGGTAGTATAGGCTATATGGGTAGTTTATGTAGTTTATGTAGTAAGTGACAGGATAAAGTCATCAAAGTTTTTGTGAGGTGGGTTTTAAGGGAGTTGTTAGTCATTAGAATATTTCAAGTAGGCCTTGAAGTCACCTAGCTCTTCTTCATTCCTCTCCTTCAAACCAGTACGTTCTTTCAACTGCCAGGAGGCCATTTTGACAACTGATTGTTGCATGCCAACTCTCTTTATATGAGACTCTTGTTTTAAATGGTTGTAAGAATTTATTCCTTCTTAATTGTTTTGAGATTTTTGTTTTATGTGTATGGATGTTTGCCTACATGTATGTATCTGCTGTATGTATGTTTAGGCACCATGTGTGTGCCTGGTGCTTGCTGGAAGCCAGATGAGGGCATGGGATTCCTGAGAATTGCAGTTATAGATGGTTAGGGGCTACCATGTAAGTGCTGGGAACTGAACCTGGATCCTTTGGAACAGCAACTCCTGAGCCATATCTCCAGCCCCACATGTGTTCATTCCTATATTCATTTAGTAAACATTTATGAATGCCTGTTGTATGCCAAACACTGGAGTCAGGCACTGGAGATTCAACAATACATAATAATCATGGTTGGATCTGATATTGCTCATGGTTTAGACGAGAAAGTCAAGATAGTAAGTCAAGTAATTTACAGTGTTAGGTATAGAGCCATACATGAATGAAACAAAGGTGAATGTGTTTTCTATAATGCATTTAAGAATTTTTTTTTTCATTGAGGTAACATTCGATTTGAGCTGGTTCATATAGGCATGTAAACTTCATAAGATCAGGGGCCCTTGTTTGTCTCATTCTCTGTTTAGGTAACTAGAATGAGGTCCTACTAAGAGGGAAAGGACACAATATAAGGGCCGGTCATGGTAAAATAACTAATCCCAGCACCAAGGAGGCAGGGGCAGGCAGATCTCTGTAAGTTTTAGGCTAGCCTGGTCTACATAATGAGTTCCAGGATGTCCAGGGTTACATAGAAAGATACCCTGTTTCGTGTGTGTGTGTGTGTGTGTGTGAGAGAGAGAGAGAGAGAGAGAGAGAGAGAGAGAGAGAGAGAGAGAAATGAATGTGTAAAGGGCTGAGGATGCCTAGCATGTTCAAGGTCTTAAATTTGGTCCTGACCCCTGCCAAAACAAAAAGCAAAAGATCTTAGACTTAGTGCTTGTTTGTTGTCTCCTTCATAGGACAGTGTCTCTACTGTAACCTGAGATATTTGCATCTTATCAGGGTTATATTTCCAGTTTCTTCCTCACCAAGACAAGTGAAGCTTTTAGAGTGCTTTGTCATTTCTGGGCCATGGATAGAAGTCACTGATGTTAATGAAGTTTCAGTAGGAGATATGCAAAACAGAATTCTCCGCCCTGTTCCAAGAAAGACCCATGCCATAAAGGACAGATGCCCAGAACATTGGGGTAAGTTAGCAGAGATTAGTGGAGGTTACATACACCTCCTGTGCAACCTGGAGGTGAGTACTGAGTTGTTCATAAAATGGTTGCCACCTTGAACATGCTAGTTTCACAGCAGAATTCAACTCATGGTCTTTTATCCTCCCTCTCTTTCTTCCTTCCTCTCTTCTCTTCCTTTCCTCCCTTCCCATTTTCCAAGACCTGTTGTTGCCTTCCTACCTTTTTTTTTTTCCATATAGTCTTTCTTTCCCATTTCTCTGTCTTTCTACCTGAGAACTTCATTCAAGTTGGCCTTCTTCCAGAGTATTTCAAGGTCTAACATAATGCTTTTTGCAATGTAAAATCCCTCTTTCAGGACTGGCAAGATGGTTCCAACAGATAAAGGCATTTTCTGCTAAGCCTGTTGTCTTGGATTTGATTCCTGGGACTCTTATAATGGAAGAAGAGAACCAACCCCTGAAAGTAGTCTTCTGACCACACACACAAAGTAAATGCATGTAATTTTAAAAATCTTAATTTCATTAGAGAATGTGACATGCCTTCAGAAACTGGGAAGAACATAACTCCATTTAAAACATGCACACTGAAGTGGGAATGGCATGTGGACAGACTCCATTGGATATCTGTGAAAGAATGAGCTTTTTAAAATTTTGTTTTTCCCCTCTTTTTTCCAGTTTTAATATATTATCTTTCAACGTTTTTTGTAACTTTGAAATTTTTTAAAGATTTATTTATTTATTATGTATATAGTGTTCTGCCTGCATGTACACCTGTTCACCAGAACTTATTATAGATGGTTGTGAGCCACCATATGGTTGCTGGGAATTGAACTCAGGACTTCTGGAAGAGCAGCCAGTGCTCTTAACCTCTGAGCCATCTCTCCAGCCTATGAAATTTTTTAGTATTTAATTTTTATTACATTTGTGTGCCATGTGCATGTGTGAAAATCAGAGGGCAGCTTTGGGAGTTGGTTGTCTTCTTCTGCCATGTGGGTCCTAGAGATGAAACTTAGGTCATTGGGTTTGTCACCAAATGCCTTTATTTGCTAAACTCTCTCTTTGGCCCATCGTTATTTTATTTTAAAAAGTGAAAGAGTTGGATATGGTGGCACACATCTTTAGTCCCAGAACTGGAGAGGCAGAGGCAAGCAGATCAATGTGATTTAGCTGCTGGCCTGGTCTGCATAGTGAGTTCCAAGCTAGCCCGGGCTGTGTCATGAGACAGTGTCTAAAAACAGAAAAGAAAAATCATTTTTTTTAAAATGAAAAAAAGTTGTTACGTTATTTATTTTAGAGATTCTCCTTTTGTGTTGTACTGTAAGTTGAGTTTCTTTGTCTTTAGACACAGGAGTGAGACCATATTAAAATTATTTTGAGTATAAAGAAGGAAGAGAGTCTTTTATGCAGAGCTCCTTAAAAGGAGTGAAACAAGAAAACCCTTTCACTTCATGTGTTCGTGTAAGACATTCTGCTTAAATATTTGACATTCTGGGCTCTGGATTTTTCATGTTTTCTAATGTTAGTGTAAACAGAGCTGGTACACTCACAAAAAATGAATATAATTATTATTCCTCTTGCTAGTCACTGCTGTCATTTTCTATTATTTCTTTGTGTGAATTTGTTTAAAAGAAAGAAACCCTTTTTGTACTATTTGAGTTTAAAAATCAATAATCCTTACAAGGGAGTGGTGGCACAGGCCTTTAATCTCAGTACTCAGGTGACAGAGGCAGGTGGATCTCTGAGTTCCAGGCCAGCCTGGAACAAACTGAGTACCAGGACAGCCAGGGCTATACAGAAACCCTGTCTCAAAAAAAAATCAATAAACTGGCCAGGCATGGTGGCACACACTTTTAATTCCAACACTTGGGAGGCATAGTCAGGAAGATCTATGAGTTTGAAGCTAGCCTGATCTACACAATGAGTACTTAAGAGACCAGAGCTACTTAAGAGACCATGTCTCAAAAAACCAAACAACCAAACACTTCCCCACCCTCAAAGAAATACCCCAAATCAATCAATCAAAAACCTCTTTTTTTTCAAAGAAAAACAGTGAGAAAATTCCTAATAACCTGTGTTTCTTGTCCAGGTTTTCTGCTTCTTCTTTTTTTTTTTTCTATCTTCTTTTCCAGCTAGTATTGAAGCTATCAATACCTTTTCTTGTTTATTTGTTTGTTTGTTTTTTATTTATCTTATGTAGATGAAGTCTTCATTTATACCTTCATGTCAGAAGAGGGCATCAGATCCCAGTATAGATAGTTGTGAGCCAACAGGTGGTTGCTGGGAATTGAAATCAGGACCTCTGGAAGAACAACCAATGCTCTTAACAGCTGAGCCATCTCTCCAGCCCTCTATTAATACCTTTTCACCCTGAAGGAGTATTGTTCTGTACTGGTTGGTTTCTGAGAGGATGTGGTTGGCTGGGGTCGGGTGGTGCTAGAAGTGTGGCAGGTTTGGCCGGGAAAGTGCAAATTGGCCTGTGGCAGGTGCTCAGGTGTGTAGGAGGTAGAGAATGAGATCATCTGGAGGGGAAAGTAGTCACGAGCCTATCATCATTCCATCCCAATGCTTTCCACCTCCCCATCTCCATCACACATCAGCAGTGCTGTCACCTTGGGGTATATTTTGACTGTGAGTGGAATGGCTTCTGCCAGTTCACCAGCTGTGTTTGCAGAAAGACTAGCTGACTGGGCTCTGGCTGTTGCTAGCAAAGAGACATTTCATTCAGGTGCTGATTAAATAAGGCAGAGAGCCAGATTGCACATTAAGGCCCTTAACTGTGGCTCTGGGACCCTGAGTAAACATTTATTAGATGTTCTGGGCATAGCAGTAGCAGAGGACCATGGTGAAGTGTTAGCTTCAGAAATCGGGTTGAAGGAAATGGGAGCTAGAAGGAGATGGATCCTCTTTTCCTAGAGTAACCATACCCGAATTGCTGGCATGTACACAGAAGGACTAGAGAGTTTTTGTCACTGGCAGTAACTTGCTGAGACTGAACCTATCAGGATTTGGACACAGAGGGGTTCCTGACTAAGTAGGGCAATAAAAATATCTCCTTGTCCAAATGTAAGTTGGGCCTAGTGGAGAGAACATTTTTGAATTCTATTTCCTAGGTTTGGCTTTGAGTTTCATTACCATGTGACCTTAGGCTTGCTATTTAACTACTCTGTCAGTTTCACTCATCTTTAAAATAGAAGTTCTAACAGTACCTACCAAACAGGGTTGTTGTGAAAATTAAATTAAGTCATTTCAATCAATCATTGAGCAGAAGTTTTGGCTCACTGTGAGCATGCAACTGAATGTTAGTTTGTACTGGCAGTAATTATAGTACTAATGTATTTCAAGGTGTGGTATAAGATGGGGATATTGGCTGAGGTGTTATAGTCTTGAGTTCAAATCCTTTTAGCTATGTAACCTTGGGTAGCTTAGCTTGTGTTTCCATATTTGTGAAATGGAATGACCACATATAAATATACCAGGGATGTGTAAAGATTGAGAAAATATCAGTAAGTCACTTACTGTAGTAAATGGTACATGCAGAGTGCACATTCAATATGTTTTAGCTGTGATAGTCGCTACTACCCTTGTTACCCCAACTACCATGATGACAACTGAAATGAGAGATGCCTTCATGATTATCATTGTGATTGCTGCTGTTTCAAGCTTGGGTGACTGATGGTAGGGATTTGACACTGGATTTAGAACTTTAGTTAACAAAAGTTTTCCGGGAACTTTTGTGAGAGGCAGGCAGTGGGCAGGAATACTGTTTTTCATGAAGCTAGCACCTGGGTGGTAATAGTTATGGCTATTATGAAGGTTACCAGTCCTTTGGAAGAATGGTGAGCAGGAAGTTGCTCTGGTGGTTTCCATGGACCTCTTGCCTTATTTACTTTTTCTCTGTATCAGTGGGCCGACTTCATGGTGCAAGCTATCTTGAGATTGGTAGTCTAGGAAACCAGGGAGGAGATGAACAGAAGTATGAAAGGAATGGTTTATGGTGGGTAGCGTGGAGCTAAAGACAGGTGAATGGATTTCAGTTTTATTTTTTTTTCTTAATGTCTTTTGATTGAGGGTTAGGTAATTAATTGTACATGGAGACTGAACCACTCACAGGGCTTAGAGAAAAGCATGTTTATATGTTTCTTTCTTTCTTTTTATTTTGTTGCCGAACTTGGGGATGGAACCCAAGGCAGTGTGCATATTAGACAAAGTATTCTACCACTGAGCTACATACAGACCCAGGCCCAGAAAAGCAAGTTTAAAGCAGACTAGAATCTTAGCAAATGGAGAAGCACTGTGTAGTGGAAAGTGTGTTGCTTATGGGTAAGACTCCTGTTGCTTTTGCTTAATGTCCGATGATAGTGCAAAACAAACAAATCACAGCAGCAGCAACAACACATCACAAATGCCTTCTACAGTTCTAGTGTTTGGTAAACCTCTTTTTTTTTTTTCAAGAACTGCTGTTTTAAAATAGACTGTGCTCTAGAATCTAAGCCACCTGTCACTAGAAGAGGACCCAATTTAAATGCAGTTTAAGGGTCTTTTTATACCCTTTTGTCATGTGACTTTACAGCCTGGGATAGGGAGTGGCCTCACCCCCACCTTGGAAGAGCCTCCACTATATTCACTCGAGCATTGATGGGTAAATATGCAGGTTTTAAGTTGATTGAGGAAGTGATATTTGTGATAGTCCTGGTTCCCCGGGAGAGCTGTATGGGGCAAGAGTCTGTAGTAAACAACAATCGAGGAGAAGGGCAGACATTAGAATTTCCCTTTTCATGGTTTGCAATGCTGGCACACACCTTTAATCCAAGCACTTTGGAGGCAGAGGCAGGCAGATCTCTGAGTCCAAGGTCAGCCTGATCTGTAGGTTGAGTTCTAGGATAGCCAAGGCTACACCTGTCTCAACCCCCTGCCCCCAAACAAAAATAGCTTTTCAAAACTCACTTTTCTGATACCTAGGAAGGATTGAAATAAAGGATCCTCTTCTTATTAGTACTTGCTCTTTATCTGTTAGCATTTGTTAAGAGTTTCCTTTATTGATGCTTCAGTCACGTGTGTGTGTGTCTGTGTGTGTGTGTGTGTGTGTGTGTGTGTGTGTGTGTGTGTGTGGGTGTATGTGTGTGTGTATGTATGTGGTGTATGTGCCTGTCACTGCACTTTTATTCTGTTCACTGGACTTTATTCTCTGCACCCTGCAGGAATGTTGCTGAGAGTCATGTGCACTAGGGTCTCATTTCGAACATTTCACTCTGGGCCACCTGGGCTGCCTGCTGCTGCTCCTCCCTCTCCTCCTCCCTTCCCCTCCCCTCTATTTCCCTCTCCCCATCCTTCCTCTTTCTAAGTATCTCTCAGTTCCAGCAGTAAGCAATAGGAACACCCAGAGGACAGTGACTCATTTTACCTGTGTGTCTCCATTCTGTGTAACTTCCCCACAAGCTCTCTTAAGAACAGCCTTGTGAGATAGCACCAGCCAATGCCATGTGTCCTTGCTTGCTTGTGAGATTTTTCTGGCCCATAAGTGAAGAACCTGACCTCCAACCTTGTGTCTGTCCTCCCTGGAAAGGCCTCTGAGGGAGAACTTTTGTCTTGGGCCAAGGAGTTAGGAATGATCTACTGTTCAAGGTTAAGTTGGATTTGCCAAGAATGTGAAGGCTGCTGTGTGCCTGGGTCTGCTGACCAGCCTGTTCCTGTTTGGCCATGTTTCACAGCTAGTGGTGTTTGCTCAGATGGCCGTATGTGGAAACCAGGCTCAGATGGCTTCCCAAATTTCTTACTGCCTGCTTTTGGTCTATGCTGAAAAACAATTTGCAAAGTACACGGTGGCCCACACCTGTTATCATTATTTTTTAAAAAAATTTTCCTTTTCCAATTCACTGTAACCTGAAATTAAGTTCTGAATCCTGCTGTGACTTGGACCCCTTTTGCCAGTGCTTTAGTTTCATTGATAATAGAACTTAAAACTGATTCAGAAGGAAACATAAGGAACATTTTATTAGAGATTTCTTTGAGATGGATGTTTTTGAGTAGCTACATGGACAGGGCTGGGGAACATCAGAGAAAGAATGAAAATAGTGTCAGGACAATTATATGTAGGATTGTATATACTTAAGATTTTAACTGTTATCCCAAGAAGTAATGGGGGGGGGGTTATGCTTTTTGAGTAAGAAATCAAGAAAGCAGCAGGCAAGCAAGTGCACTGAAGAAGAGTCTTCTGGGAGCTGTAAGTTCATTGTCCAATTAAAAGAGAATAATTTAGTTCTCCCATCTCCTTAACATGTTTTCAGTTTTCCAGAAGGTGGTCATCCTGTCCACTGGCAGGCACAAGTGGATTAATGGTTAAGGGCAGGGGAACAATAGCATGTTTTATGATGTTACAACTTTAGGGGGCAATTAAAAACATTGTTTCCACTCTGAGCCAGAGGTAGAGCTTAGATCCCATTCTCAAATCAAGCTTTAAGGAGATTTATCAGGAGATAACTTTCCTTTAATGGGCCTTAACAAAGCTCTGCTGTCTCTGCCTTCCTTATGTATGGCTTTGTAAATTTTAAGGAGGAGAAACTGTGATGATTCCCTCTCTTAAAATTGTGTTATCAGAGAAAGAAGGATGGAGTCCAAAGCTGAGCAAGATTGGGAGGATTCATCCTCCATGACCTCCCCATCTGATGGTTGTCTTGCTATCCAGTGTTTCTATATTCTTCCTGTCTTTCCTTGTCAATGGGTTTCTCGTTTTCTTGTCCTGTACTTTAAGCATAGCTGGGTCCCAATTCTGGGATTACAGGTGCATGCTGCAACATAACTGCATGATTATTGTACAGAAACTCTTCTTGTCTTTTGAGCCTCCTGCAGATCTTTGAATTACTACTGTAAACTAGGAACAGGTCTGATGGACAAAGAAGTGTGAGATTTCAGAGGAGAAGCTCATTGTAATGTCTCATTATCTTGCACCCTCCTGGAGAAGTTGACAGTAATAATAACACTTGTGACTTGTGTTCTAGACAAGTGTTTTGCTTTTTATGTAGTCCAGATTGTCCGTGCACTCAGGAGCCTTCTTCCTCTGCTTCTGAGTTCCAAGATTACAGGTGTGCATCAACACCTCCCAAAACAATCTGTAACATTTTTGAGCACTCGTTAAATATGCTGCTGTCTTGGTACTAAGTCTACTGCCCGTGCATTACTTCATTTGCAGCCTTCTACAAGGTCACTTTAGGTTTATCTAATTGCTTCATTTGCTTCTAGTTCATTTCCTGTTTTGTTGACATGTAGACATAGGATACTGTGGCAACACTCTCTTCAATTGTTGAAACAGCTGAGTGATGGGAAAAAGAACTAAGAGAAACCATAGCTGAGAGGTGTCCATCCTTCTTCATTTTCTAGGTAAGTAAATAACTCAGAGAGGTGAAATGACTGCCCAAAGTTCAAGCAGCAGAGTAAATCAGAAAGTGAGGTCCAAATTAACATATGGACTCCATTGGCTGTGAGAAGAATTGGAAACCCCTTCACCCAGATCAACATGTTAACAGACTTACAAATAAACTATCTCTAACTGCAGTACAACAGGGATGCCACTGAGCTTTTTTCTCACCCAGCTCCCTTCTCTTGGAAGTGCATTCTCTTTTGATCAGATCTTTCATTCTGTCATCCACATATCTCTGTCCAATCTCTTGTTTGGGGACACAGGCACCTAGAACCGTTAGCAGATGCCCAGTGGTTATGTGCCAGAGTTACACAATTAAATGGATTCCAACTAGTGCCTTATTGTAGTACCATATATAGCCTCCTTACACTTCTAACTGCTGTGATATAAAACGAAACTAGACGTTTGCTTTTGCCCACTGAAAACTTGTCTGTGGCATGCAGAATTAAACTCCGGGCTTTGTACATGCTAGCACTTTACCTCTAAGCTCTATCTCCAGCCCTAGAAATCTTGGAAATTTTGAACATTGCTATCCACAGCAATTTTCAAAATGAGGATCCTTTATCTACCTGTGTACCTTGCTGTTCTGCCCCTGCCCCCACACACATCCTTTTGTTTGTTTGCCTGCCTATACTTCTCTATAAGAGAGCCTGGTCTTGATGCCAGCATTGCTTGCTGCTTGTCATAGACAGGTGGTCCAGGGAGCTGTGTGAACAACTGAGCCTGTGTGTAGAGCCAGTGCAGCCTGACCCCAGATGCTCTTTGCTTACAGTCATTACACATGCAGCTGTGGCTAGAAACAGGCCGTTCCTTATTTTCTCCATCGAAGAGACTGGCACCTGAGACCCAGATCAGAAGTTAGGAGCTTTGTCAAGCATAAGCAACAGTGTTAAAAAAGAAAAAGGTCAAGATAATCTGCTAGTGCAGTGGCCTTGAACGATGCGCAGTAAGAGAAAGTACTAGGTTAAATTTTGGGTCCTGGTTTTGGCTTTGTTACTAACCGGTTGACAGCACTGAATTAGTTTGGCTTGTCAAGTAGCTTGTCTGTGCTTCAGTCTTCTTATAGAATGAGACATATGGTGGCTAGTTAAACATACAGGTCTCAGAGCCAGAGTAGCTGGCTTTGAATCCCAGCACTGCTGCTTTCTAGCTTGGCTAAGTTTGTTGATATTTCTGGGCCTAGTTTATTTTTGTTTCCTTTTTCTTTCTTTTATTTTGAGGTTTATAAAGCTCATTCTTTTCTCCAGTTTGTTTCCAGACAAATATACCTGAAGTGATTCGGTCTGTTTTCTTAACTATGTAATGGCAATTATACCAGTATTTCTTTCATGTCTTTTTTTATTGTTGTTTTGTTTTTGTTTTTTGATTTTTGAGACAGAGTTTTTCTATGGAAACAGTTCCTTGCTGGATGTCCTGGCACTCACTCTGTTGACCAGAATGGCCTCAAACGTAGAGATCCCTCCTAAGTGCTGGGACTAACTGTGCACCGCACCACTGCTCAGCAGAATTTTTGTTTTGTTTCGTTGAGACAGAGGTACTCTGTGTAGCCTTAGTTGTCCTAGACTCACTTTGTAGACCAGGCTGGCCTTGAACTCACAGATACCCATCTGCCTCCCAGAGCGCTACCACCTTGCCTGGCCTCAGCAGAATTTTTAAATGTGTGTGTGTGTGTGTGTGTGTGTGTGTGTGTGTGTGTGTGTATGTATATATATGGTTTTCCTGCTTGTATGTCTATGTGGCTTATATAAGTCCAAGGAGGCCAGAAAAGCACAGTGGGTCCCTTGATATTGGAGTTACAGTTATGAGCTGTCTGTTATGTAGGTGCTGGAAATTGAACCCCAGTGTTAGGAAGAACAGCCAGTGGTTTTAATCCCTGAGCCCTCTCATGAGGTTCTTATAAGAATTAAATACAGGACTGCTTGTGAAGTGTTTAGAATGGTCATGTATAACAAATGTTCAGAGATAAAAGTCAGGGCTGTTTTCTGGAAGGCGTGAATGACCTCTGTTCTTCTTTCTCCAAAGGATAAACATGGAAATCAGGTGAAAGGAGGTATGTGCACAGCCTTATAAAAATGTGAAGCAAGAGGAATCATTCTTTAAACAAACAAACAAAACTAAACTTTTAGTTACCATACAATAATCGAAGAGAGGTGGCAAATGTAGCAATTGTTTAACTAGGATGACTAGATGAACTGTGATGGCAAGGACTAAGAAGGGAACATTCTGGGAAGACTATCATAATCCATGCTTTTCTTTCCAGTTCTTCCAGACGCTTGATGTGAGATGTGTTACTTTAAAAGGCCCCCTTGAGGACACTGTGAAGGCAGAAACAGGCTCAGCATTGCCTGACAGTTACAACGTTGAGATAACCTGACTCCTTTTCTTTCGTGAGTTCTTTTATTTTTTTTTCAATCCATCTCTTCTTTTTCTTCTGACTCCTCCGTCCTAGTTTATCTAATTCTTCCTCATATTTATCTTCTTCATCATCACCTATATCAGGTGTCTCAGGTATCTTATTACAGCAGCACTCTGATGGATATTCTCTGCTTCGAGTATCGTTCCTGCCAGAACGATACATTCTTGAAGAACCATCAACTGCTCCCAATTGCCTTTTGTAGAGATAGCAAAGAAGTGCACATACTTTATGGTGTTCTTGGCTGATGATGCTAATCAGTCATAGGCTTGTTTCCCAGGTAGTATCTGTGCAGGTTCAAATGTTCATCCACTTATCACGTCAGTCATAGACAGCACACAGACAGGCTCAGTGAATTCACAAATCCTCTGGGGAATCAATGCCTGAGCTCTATACATTAAGATCTAGGATCTGCTGTGATTTTGCCTCCATCCCTTTCAATCTTGTTTTCTCTTACATGCTTCTTTGTCCTTCCATGCTTCTCTGTTTGTTCATGTTATACCCTCAGCCACACATACTATTTTCTTCTTCCTGTTGAAATGCTAGTCATCACTCAAAACCTAGCCCAGGCACGCCCCATGAAGCTTTATTCAGGCCTCCAAGTCTGATTTCACCACTCTTGTCTATTTTAGCATGTTATTTTGCCTTATGTTATGTAATTTTCTATGCATTGGCCCCTCCTGAAAGTTTGTGTTTTTTCAGTGTGAGGTCTTGTTTTTTTAAATCAGTTTTTCTATGTTCTACATTCTGGTGCACCATAGGTCAGCTTCTATCTCTCCTTTCCTTCTTTTCTTCTTTCTTCTTCGTCCATCTCTCATAGTCCAGAGAGCTAAGGCTGGCCTTGAACCTTTGATCTTCCTGCTTCTATCTTTGACTGGATGGGTTTACAGGCATTTTGGGGTTATAGCTATATACTACTATACTCATACTCAATTTGGGTGGTACTGAGGGCTTTGTACAGTCTTCTAAACACTGTTAGCTATGCTATAGCCCTGACTTCTTCCTGTTTTCTTGTAAATTGGCTTTTTAGTTAACTGAGTTTAGTCTACTCCCTTTGCTTTTCAGATGAGAAGGTTGGTTTAGAGAAAAAGGGCACAAGAGAAATTTGGGATTTGTTTAAAGTTTAGATATTTGAGACATTTAGACTTCTGAGGCTGGAATATTCCCAAGACAATTGAGGTGTGGCTAAAACTAGAAATGTCAGTTTCAAAGGCATTTGCCTTGAGAATATACAGGAAGAAAAGATGAGGGGCATTCTTCAGTCTCAAGTGAAAATAGAATATTATAGGGTATGTTTCTTTTTAGGAACAGAAAGGTTCAACAAAGCAGCAGCCATATTGGAAGTGGAAAGACACCCAAGGAAGTGGGGTGTGGCCCAAGAGTGGCAGGAGTTTTAGGAAAGGGGCTGGTTCTCTGCCAAGCAATGCTGAGACAGGAGGCCCAGAAGAACTCAGGAAAAGGCTTACTTACCCTCTGCTGCCAACCACTACACCCACCTCTAAATATTTACCTTATAAATGTTGATGTGTGAAGACTTTCTCTCTCTCTCTCTCTCTCTCTCTCTCTCTCTCTCTCTCTCTCTCTGTGTGTGTGTCTTTACAGCAGTTGGTAAGCAAAGAGCTTTGGGAGAGTCTATTAGTACCCTAATTATATATCAAGTCAATTAAAGGAGGTATTCCATAACCACTTTGAAAGCTGTTCACTGTACATTGCTAAAACTAAAACAGTTACAGAACGATATTTATGATAGAAACACACCCTTTATAGGTTCATTTTCTTTTCTTTCTTTTTTCATTTTTTTTTTTTTTATGACCACACTGTAAGAAGTCTGGAAGAATATATACCAAAAAGTGCTTATTTCTGAGTAGTTGGAGGAAGGGAGACACTCTTCATCCTCTACTGTGAATTTGCTATAAGCACAGATTTTTATCAGTAATTAGGAAAAATATTAAGGCTTATGAGTGTAGTTCTGGGGTAGAATACTTGACTCACATGTGTTAGACCCTGGGCTGCATTTCTACCAAAACAATAATTAGAACAACAATGGTACCTGCGAAATATTTAAAGGAGGAGAGAGATGTGTGGGGTATAGCTCGGTGGTAGAGCACATGTTTAAAGTGCATGAAACCATTTTGGGTTTTATCACTAAGGTCTAAATAAATAAATAATTAGGAGTAAAGAAAGGAGCTGATTGGTGCGGAGTGTTTATCAAGGAGGATTCAATGGATGAAAGAGGTCAACTCATGGGAAAAGATTTGGCTAGTGAGAAAACATCATGTTTGGGGGAGGCTGGACCCCAGGTGCCTTGCTGCCTGTGTGGTGCATGGGGTGTCAGTGGTAGAGTTACTCATTATCAGGGAGTTCAGCCAAGAGGAAAGGGGATTAGTAGAAGAGTAGCAAAGTGCCCTAGATGCAAGCAGGGCCTAAGGCAGAATTTAAAAAGTAAAGATAAGTGTGTGTGTGTGTGTGAGAGAGAGAGAGAAAGACAGAGACAGAGAGATAGGCAGAGAGACAGAGAGGGAGAGAGAGACACACATAAATCCACTCAGAGCTGAGAGAGAGAGAGAGAGAGAGAGAGAGAGAGAGAGAGAGAGAGAGAGACTTTGTGCTGTGAGGTAGGTATACGGGGATCTCGGAGCACTCACCACTGAGGAAACGTCAGCATGAAACAGGGTAGAGAAGTTGAGAAGAGATTCATAAAATATTAATTTTAGTAGCATAAAAGCTTCCAGGAAAGGAAGAGTTCTTAGGACGGTTTAGTGTCTGATCATATGTGACAGTGTGGTATGGGCTATAGGAGCTAATAACCTTTTCTGATTAATCTAAGGCTATGAATGGAGCTCAGTGGTAGAGTACTTGCTGGGAAAGGACAAGTTCCATCTCAAGCACTGTCAGGAAAAGAAATAAAGAAAACCCCCTTGTCCAGGTTTTTAGGCACTACCACTGCAGTCCTACTGGGAGTAGAGAGCAGGCCTGAACTGGAATGCTGGTTCCTCTTTCCTGTCCTCAGAGCCACCTGCTGGACCGGACAGCAATTTTGGAGAAGATGGAAGAGAGGGGTTGTCAACTCTGGTTGCATCTCTCAGTCAACTGAGGCCAAACTGAATAAGAAAAAAATTCTATGCCTGCTCCTCTAACCTACTCACTCTTTTTCTTTTCTTCCTTTCCTCTTTCCCTTTTCTTCCCTCCATACCTCTTTCTCTTCCTCCCTCCTTCTGGCTCATCCTTCCTTCCTTCCTTCCTTCCTTCCTTCCTTCCTTCCTTCCTTCCTTCCTTTTTTTTTTTTTCCTTTCCCTTTCTGAGACATGCTCTCTCTGTGTAGCCCTGACAATTCTGGAACTCCCTATGTAGACCAGTCTGTCTTCAAACTCAGATCAGTCTATGTCCCTTCCCCCATCCCATGTGCTGGGATTAAAAGATGTACCACCATGTCTGGCTTTCTGCCCTGCTCTTAGATATATCTGGGCTGAGGCCTAGATATAAGCATCTTTTAAAGTTCCTTGTACAATTCTAGCTAGCAAACAGGGTTAGGAATCCTTCATTAGTGTAGAGACTGGGTTAAATATTCAGAGCTGAAACTGAGAAGAGAAGAGTGTCTCTCTCTCTCTCTCTCTCTCTCTCTGTGTGTGTGTGTGTGTGTGTGTGTGTGTTAAATAATATCTCAACACAGGTGTTTCCTCCTCTGCATTCCCAAAGCCTTTGGGCTCTACTGTTAGTGTAAACTGTTTGTCTCATTGCATGCTAGTGAGCTCTGCATCTGTTTTGAGTGAGGTCAGGCCTGTGATGTGATGTCAAATTCAGGAGTTCTTCCATAATAGCCTCTGTCTTTGTGGGGCCTCATATTGATTCAGGGTGAATACCTTAACTGATTCATTCTGAGTCATACAACTTGTAGGATGGGTGATATACCAGCATGCAGGCACAGATCTGCTCTGTACTGGGTAAAAGAGTAGAATTTGTGCCACCTAGTTATTAGATCACTGTCATATAATATGACAAGGAACTTTGTTTTCTTGTGCAATGCTTCTTTGTATTAAAAGCTCAGGGGTGGTAAAATCTGCCATATTTAAAAAGTCTGGTGGGAGAGAGGTTTGAGGAGACCTGTTTGGCATGCAAAAAGCTTCTTATATGCTAAGTACTGTGTGGTGAATCTACATCATTTAACAGTTATTAAGCAATTACTCTGGGCCTGGCATGGGGGTGTGTGGGAGAAACCAGGGTACATGCTCCTGCCTCCAGGGAGTTTATTGTCAAGGCTCATTTGTAGTGCAATTACTACATTTTTAGGTGGCAGGTTTCTATTGAATTCTTGTCCAGAAAATGGGAGAGATAGGAGGGAGCTGAGTTCCTGTAGTTCATGACCTTTGTTTTACAGATGGGAAAGATGCTCAGAGAGGAAGCTATTTGCTCAAGGCCACACCGCTTGGGAGTAGCAGAGTCATGACTGGTCTGCCATGCCATCACCCTTTGAGGTTATATGATACTCTGTCTCATTTGAGGGATGAGTAAACCTAATGTCTTATATTAAAAGTTTTATGAGAATTCCATTTTGTGCTTTATGCCTGCAGCCTTCCTTGTGGTTTGGGAAAGGGAGAAAGGAACTGAAATGTCTTTGTGTGTGTGCTTGTGCGTGTGAGTGTTACTGTTTTTTAACAGTTTTATATATGTATGTAATGAAAGTTTTTTCACCCTTCATTCTCCTTGATCACTCTCCCTCTGTGCTTTTAAAACCCATCTTCCCAACAAATCTCTCAACTGTTTTTTAAGTCTTTCTGTGTCTGACCAAGAGTTTAATTAGAGCTCCTTGCATGTGTGTGGGTGAGAGGTTATTTACTAGAGCGTGGGCAAGTCTTGGTGATCATATCACTGAAGAAAATGACACCCTCTCCCTAGGCAAACATCTCTTCTCTTAAGACATTGCCAGAAGAGTTTAGCACTTTCTAATTCAAAGATCATGCATGGCTGCTTTCCCCTTAACTAAGGTAGCTGGGACTCTGGATCCTTCTAAGGCCCTTTCCCAGCCCTGCTGTGTTTCTGACTCCCCTATCCCCAACTGCTATATATTTTGCTTTTTGTGAAAAGTGCCTTAGAAACTGAAGGTTCCTGGGTTTGTGTGGGCCTGAGAATGAATGCAATGGTCCTAGCCCTAAGTTCAGAACCAAGTTTGGGGCTTTTAGTTTGGGGCTTTTCTGAAATAGAGATGGCAGAGTTGAACTTCCTGAATCTTCGCACACAGAGTAATGAGGATGTGATAATAGTCCCAACTAATATTTGTTGAATAATAGCATATGTCAGGCATCCTGAGAAATACATAGACTCATAATTTGGCACTTCCAGGTTATATACAGAAAACAAAAGCCACATGGGTTAAATAGCATGTCTGAAGTCACAGAGCTAGAAAGTGGCCATGCTGCCTGTGTGGATATTTAACATCTGGTTGATTGCAAAGCCAGTATGGTTAAGTAGCAGTTGACTATTACAAATGTACAATTCTTGGCAGCAGAAGTACTTTACATTTGTGGGGTTTTCAGATTTTTGATCTCTTTGCAGATGCACACAAAAAGATTTGGAGTTTGGATATTTATTTGTTTGCATTTTGGATTACAGTAGGTCAGTATGTGATAAAGTAATAGAACCTATCACTGAATGATGTTCACAATTACATTTTTTTTTTAATCTAAGACAAGCCTATTGACAAATTTTTGTAAGCTTTTTTAGAGAATGGATCTGTTCTGTACTGGGTACCCACTATTTCAGGAGACCTACCCATTACCTGCAATGTTAAGTTAAGTCACTTCCCTTCCCTGAGACCCAGTCTCCACATCTCGGCAGAGTTGGAGTAGATAGTATTGACACAGCTTTTCAGTGATGATTTTAGTTCATTTTTTTACTTTTTAGTAGAATGGAAAAACCAAACTGTATGGGGGAACCAAATGTGCTAGAAATGTAAAAATGGGCAAGACACTTTTGATTGTTTAAAATTAATTAATTAATTACAATTTATTCACTTTGTACCCCCTCTGCAGCCCCCTCCCAGTCCCACCCATCCTCACTCCTCTCCCCCTATGCCCTCTCCCTAGTCCCCTGATCCCCTGATAGGGGAGGTCCTCTTCCCCTTCCATCTGACCCTACATTATCTGGTATCATCAGGACTGGCTGCAATATCTTCCTCTGTGGCCTAGCAAGGTTGTACCCCCCAGGGGGAAGTGATCAAAGAGCAGGCCACTGAGTTCATGTCAGAGACAGCTCCTGTAGGAATAGTGCTACGTCCCAAAAGATGCCCCACCATTCAGTTAGGACATTTGCTCAGCTATGTTCATAGAGCTTTATTTGTAGATCTGTCAGACTCTGGAAACAACCCAGATGTTCCTCAACGCAAGAATGGATACAGAAATTGTAGTACATTTACACAGTGGAATACTACTCAGCAATTAAAAACAAGGAAATCATGAAATTTGCAGGCAAATGGTGGGAACTAGAAAACATCATCCTTAGTGAGGTAACCCAGAAGCAGAAAGACACATATGGTATATATTCACTTATAAGTGGATATTAGCCATATAATATAGGATAAACATACTAAAATCTGTAGTCCTAATGAAGCTAAACAACAAGGTGGACCGTAGGAAAGATGCTTAATCCTCATTCAGAAGGGCAAATAGAATAGACATCGGAAGTAGAAGACGACAAGGAACAGGACAGGAGCCTTCCACAGAGGACCATTAAAAGATTCTACCCATCATGGTATCGAAGCTGATACTGACACTCATAGCTAAACTTTGGGCATAGTGCCAGAATCCTTATGGAAGAAGAGGGAGATAGAAAGACCTGGAGGAGACAGGAACTCCACAAGGAGAACAACAGAGCCAAAATAACTGGGCCCAGGGGGCCTGCAGACACTGATACCCCAACCGAAGACCATGCATGGAGATGACCTAGGCCCCCTGTTCAAAGGAAGCCCATAGGCTGCTCAGTTTTCAGGTGGGTTCCCTAATAAATGGGAAAGAATTTAATGATGCATTTTATATGGGTAAGTCAGCATCACATGACTTGAGCATTCTCCACTAGTTACACATTGCTTTGGGTTTCCTGTGGGACTTTTATAACAAAATGGAGTTTCTTTGCCTTTAGCCCATGTCAGAAAGTGTTTTCTTAAAGTAGCTGTTATTATTTAGTTTCAGGGCTGTGGTCTCTAAAGATATTTATAAACATGAAATAAAGGCTGTAAGTTAACAGGGGACTTAAATATGTATGAGATACTATTATTGTATTGCTCCATGTTAGAATTACAAGAATGTGTGTTCTGTTTTGCAAGAGAGCTTTACTTCCAGAAGGGAAGCAGTCTAAACAACTGGCCATGAACATGTTTATCTCCTGGCAAGCTTTTAAGAGTTAAGTAGCTACATAATTAGTTCTAGTGTAATTTTCTTTTCCTTTTCTTTCTATTTTCTCTTAATCATCACTAAAGGGGATAATCTGTAACACCTGACACTCCATTTAGTTTTTTCCCCTCCTTTAAGACAGGCTCTCACACAACAAAGTATGGTCTTGAACTTGTTAAATGGGTAAGGATGGCAGTGAACTCTGATCCTCCTTTGCTCCACTTCTCAATCACTGGGATATAAGGCATGTTCCAGATTTATATGGCATTAGGGTAGAATTAAGTGCTTCCTGCATGCTAGGCAAGAACTCCACAATTCAGGTTCATCCCTAGTCCAGTGGCTTTGACTTAAAGAAAAGAATGTTGTTAAGGGGTGGAGGGTGTTCTTATGCCCATAAATCATTATTTTTAATAGACATATTGGATTTAGGGAATTTATAACTTTTATAATAAAGGAGTGGTTTCAGAGGTGTCAGCCCATCATGGCAAGGGAGGGTGGTCTCTTTTCTCCTCTCTTGCTGCCTCATGCACATCTTCAGGCTCTTTTTCTATAATGCCAGAGGCTTATGTTGCCAGAAGGAACAAGATCGCCTATGTGAGGAACAGACATGGAGCTCACATCTGGGTGCCAATGAAGTGCTTCCTGGTACATATTGCAAGTCTATATACCCCCTCAGGTTATGGGAGAACAGAGTCAATGTTTCTTTTCGAAGATTTTTTTTTTGGGGGGGGGGGGATATGTGGTTATTTGTGAGTGGGTATGTGCATGTGAGTGCAGGTGCTTGTGGTGTCCAGAAGACCGCATTGGATCCCCTGGAGCCTAAGGAACAGTTGATTGTGAACCTCTTGACATGGGTGCATGGAAACAAATAGGGATCTTCTAGACAAGCAGCATGCACTCTTCATAGCTTGAGTCTGTTTTTCCCATCCAAGAGTTAATATTTTTCTAAAGCCCCAAGCATGCTATGTGAGAAGTATTAAAAATATATCACAACTCCTGCTTATAGAGTCAGTAACATCACCTTTTATCTAATAACCCATGGACCTATCTGGCTTTTTGTCTGAAGGGTGCTGATGAGATACACCTTTTCTTTAGATAATGAAGGGTATCTACCAGGAAGTCAGGATTTTATCTTCATAGGAAGTTTGATGTTGTTGACTTTTGCTGCCAGTTATAGAGCTGGTAAGATTAGGGCAAAAATCTCCAGAGAGAGGGTGTGTTCTTCTGCTAATTATGCTGTAGACAGCAGGGTGTGTGAGTAATGAGCTGTATGCTGGGTGTGGTAGCACAGTGCCCACCCTTTGGGAAAACATAAGCAAGTTTCACTGGCTCTGTGACAGGTGGCTCTCCGACTATCTTCCCCAGAGATGTTTTGGAGTCCAATAGAGCCGTGGAGCTCTGGGTGCTAGGCCTACTAGCTGCTTCTTCACAGTCATCATAATAGCTCTATTTAGTCATTTTTTTACCTTGTTCTAGGCACTGTTAC
The DNA here is from genome assembly GCF_907164565.1 of Psammomys obesus. NCBI lineage: Eukaryota > Metazoa > Chordata > Mammalia > Rodentia > Muridae > Psammomys > Psammomys obesus. The sequence goes on along the minus strand of NW_026589137.1, from coordinate 10,665,516 downwards.
CCAAGTACTTTATGTGCCTTAACTCATTTGTACTCATTATAGCTCTTAAAGAGAATTAGCTTGTTGAACGTCATCTAACTAATGAGTTATAATTTGAATTAAAAAACAGGAGATCTATACTCAGAGCCTAGGGTCCTAAGCAGATACTAATTTCTGTTTCCTTTTTAACTGGCAAATAATTTTGTCAGGCTGGTGCCTAGAAATTTTTTTTTTTTTTTTTTTTTGTTGTTGTTCATGATTCTAGCTATAAACCTTCCCAAGTACTTTTTAGTTAATGATAATTAATTTACTTGGGGATTCTTTTGAGTTATCTGTGTAGGTAACATTTTACAAAAGTGACATTTTTGGCTTCATTTGCAGCTAGTCTGTATTTTTATAGTTCTGGGTTTTTTTTACATTTATGTATTTTACTTTATATACATGAATGTTTTGCCTTCATACATATACGTGTACCATGTGCATAGCTGTTAGATTCCCTAGAAGTGGGCTTATAGGCACTTGGGAGCCACAATGCAGGTGCCAAGAATTGAATCTTCATCTTCTGTAAGAGCAGAAATTGCTAACCACCGAGCCATCTCTCCAGACCCGTTATTTCCCTGTGTCGTCTTACTGTTCTGGTACAGTGTTCAGTATAAATAGCAGCAGCTTTCACCTTTATCTTGTTCCTTGCCTTAAAGGCTATGCTCTGCGTGCTGTGCCATTCTGTGTGGTGTTGCTGTGGATTTGTTCAATGATACTCATTAGACTCTAGTCAATCCTTTTATTCTGATTTTGCTAAGACAAATAATAATAATGGGTGTTACATCTTTAACAAACAATTTTTTTTGAGATGACCATACTGCTTTTGTTTTTAGTCTTTAAATGTGGTAGATTACATTGATTGATTCTCTACTAGTAAACTGATTTTGCATTGCTGGAATCAAGTCCCCTTGATGTTCTTTATTGTTCCTGGATATGGTTTGCTAATGTTTTGGTGATTTGATAGCTGTATTCCTGAGTGAATTTTTGTTTTTTGTTTTTTTTTTTTTTTTTTGAGACGGGGTTTCTCTGTGTAGCCTTGTCTGTCCTGGAAATCACTTTGTAGAACAGAAAGGCCTTGCACTCATAAAGATCTGCTTGCCTAGGCCTCCCATGTGCTGGGATTAAAGGTATACACCACCACAGTTCCAGTTTTCTATTTTCATCTTTCTTCTGTCAGGTTTTGGTATTATGTTTATGCACTAGCTTCATATAATGAGTAGTATAAGTGTTTCCTCCTTTTCTAAATGTGGTAATAGAGATCCTTTTCTTGATTTTTATTTTGGTTAATATTTTTTAGAAATTGCTCAGTCTAGCAACCACTTGGAAAGTTGTTAAAGTTTACTGTCACAAGAGTGGATTTAGACTTTTTTTTTATCTTAGTCAATTTTACTATATGCATCTTAAAACTATATTATTAGGTGCATAAGTTATTATTCACATTTCTTTTGCCATATCCACTTCTCAAATATTTCATATAGTAGTCTCACAGAAACTTGATCTGTATAAAATCAATAAGGGTGGCATTCTGATAGCAAAAGCATCCTTCTAGGTCAGCTGGGTAAATTGGATTTTGAGCCCCAGGGAAGAAACACATTTAAAGTTAAAACTGCACATTTTCAGTTCAAGAAGTCTAGTAAATTCTTAAGTTGACATTGCCAAACAAAATTAAGCCCCTTATACCCTAGAAGTGTCTGAGGCTGTCAGACACCATTGAAAGCTCCACATTTCTGGATTTGGACGTGGAGTTCGGGGGCAGAGCTTTCTTGTTTTTAGGTCTTAATGACTTGGAAGTTGAAGCAGGTTTCTAGGCTTCTTCCTACTGCTTGTCTTTTTTTGTGGGGGGGAGGGGCTTGACCCAAATCTTGTGACTTCTCTGTCTTCCTTTTAGGTTTGGGGCTATAATTGTGTGACAAGTGTGAGGTTTGGAAAAATTGAGATAATAGTTACATTGGTGTTCTAAATAATTCATCTCTTCTGCTCACTCTGCTGAGAAAGAAAAACTATATACAATTTGTAGAAGACAAGTGTTCACAAAGACCAAGAGACAGGAATGATCGCAATTTACTATCTCTTTTTATTAGATTTTTGAACGGAATCAGACTATGTGAAGTGAGAGGCAAATTGCATTTGGGCACATCCAGGCGGAAGTTTTCAGTTCCTGCTCTTGAGCCTAGAGGGTACTGTGAAATCTTATTTTCAGGCTCTGTTAGGGCAGCTTCTAGTTTGGATTATATTTCCCAAATAAGCTCTTGCATGTCATATTCCTTTCTAAGCAGAGTATTTTTGGGAAGCAAGAACAGGTGAACCACTGTCTTTTCACATCAGCACAGTGATCCTCCATTTTTTGGTCTCTTGGTTTTTATGAAGTAAATATTTATTTAATTTTGATTACAGAAACAAAACGATCGTAAGTAAAAACAGAAGAGGGATAAATGAAAAGAGACGCTCCCAGGGATCTGTCTATCTGTTGTCTCTACCTTGGCAAATGCCACTTTGCATTTCTCATAAAAATATAGTATGAGATGAAAACCATTCCATTTGGTAGAGGGAGGGTATTGCAGATATTACAGACCACAGCTACATGAAATAAAGTTCAGGGCTTGAAGGAACAAGAATTCAAAACAACAATTAGTCCTGCATATATTTTAACCAGTGGATAATCTTTAAGCCAGATATTCGGTTGTGGGTACACAGACTGTGATCCACATGTATTTATATGTTTTGGGGGTGAAGGGATGGGTGGCTAAGAGGTTCAATTTACATTAGATCAGATTTGTGAGGCCATGTGGTAAACTATAACATGGCCTGCATGTTCACCGTTACCATTCACACTAGCACTGACTGGCACGTGATCTCTCATTTGCCTGATATCATCACTGGACCATTGCGTAAGGCACTGACAAAATATCTCACGACTCTGTTGTTGCTGTCATTCCAGCAGCTTATTTATTTAATTGCCCTTGTTACCTTATTATACACCACATCGAAAGGACAGAAAGTCAACAGTCAGCCTCAGGAAAGAAGGTACAGAACAAGTGTCACTTCTTTAGTGATGTGTATAGATAAAGAACTGATGGTGGGGCAGGGTGTAGCAGAACCATTATGTGCAGCACCTCGCCCTGCCTTGAATGCAGTAAAGTAAGCAACAGTGCTCTATAAAGTGTAAACCTGGGGAATGATGCCAAGGATGGTTGTCATCATGACTTCCAAGACTGTTGGCACCCAGTGACTTTACAGTGATATGCTTGCAGGCAGTTCCTGAGAGGTCCTATAAGCCCCTTTCCCATACAGGTTCCAGGAAGTGCTATTGAAATACTGTCTTCTGATGATTGTAAAAGCCAGGCAGCTAGCTAAGTTTAATAAGACATTTGTCAAGAAGATGGAAGATAATGACCAATTTTTGGTAGACAGATAGTTGCCTGCTGAAACAAAGCATGTATTGAACTATTTTGGAGTAGAAAGAAGCATTGCTATGACAACAACTTACTTATATTTGATTTAGAAGGAGAGCAGTGCAGCTAAATGGTTCAGAAAGCTCATGAGAACAGTTGCTGGTACGGTCTGTGTTAAAATATAAAATGTTAAGTATGATCTGTTAAATAATTGAGCATCTTGGTGTATTCTGTATCTTTTCTCTTTTCAATAAAGTACAGTATAAATAAAATTAAACTGAAAAAGTGAGCAGAGTCAAATGCAAATTGTTCCACTTTTTAAGATGCTCCAAATGAAATCCACACCATTGGTTTGTTGAAATACAGAAAATGGTTCCTCATTTTCCCAACGATTAATATTTCTTTTTTTTCCTTATGAGTATACGTAGTCTGCTTTTTTAAAACGGAAACTGCTCTTCAGATCATTTTTATCCCTTTCCTGTGCTCCTTGCTTAGAAGAGGGTAGACAGTGATTTGAGTCAGCTGCTTGTGTGTGGTATATCTGGGGATGGGTTCGAGGCAGGTGGTGAAGGCATGGCAGGTCTAGGGGAAGGTTGCCTCCATAGGCTTTCCTGCTTGAAGACAGCACTTGCTTGTTCCTAAAAGTGAAACTAATCAGATGAGAACCCAGCTCCTTTGCTGGGGACAGGTGTTGGAGCCTGTGAGACTGGATCCTGAGGGTGGGTAGATCTCAGGGTTCCCTGAGGACTCTTGAGATAGTAGGATTGAATTTATTTTTGTTCTCTCCTTTTTGTCTATTCTCTTGCTCTTCTCAGTTTTCTCATTCACTTCTAGATTGTAAAATAGGAAATAAGAAAACCTTGGAAATGGGCTTTACTTGAAACATCACCCTAAACTTTAACTCCATCGAGACCAATGGAATTTCCCCTCCAAAGAAGGGGAAAGTATATGTGAACCCCTTCTTTGGAGGGGAAGTTCCATTGGTAGTTGATATAGGGAGGAGGTTAGTTGATAAAGGGAGGAGGCTGTGTCACAGAGTTCATTCAAAGGAGGAAGTTTGAAAATAGTAACATGCCAAACCCGAGGCTAACTTCCCATAAATGAGGAGTGGCCCCAGATCACAGCAGTTGATGAATCATAGACCATGCCAGGTACACCATTTAAATTCTATCTTCCTAGGTGACAGGTTTTAGTGTTTTATTGGCTGGGATCATGTCATATCATGTCCCACCTTCTTCAAAAACTTTTACTGCTCTCAAGTGTTTTTCTGAAATCGTTACCCTGTTCCAGAAAGGCCATATATTTTCCATAAATGGGAAATACACCTTTTAGAGAAATGCTAACACAATCATTGGAAAATAGAGAGACTTGCAACTTTTTCCTGTAATGGGCTTCAGTAATAAACATTACAAAGATTGTGGGCCAGGTCACAAGAAGTCAACACTGTTCTTGAAGCACAGAAGCAGTCACAGGTAATGGGAATATGTAAATGACTGTCTCTGTGGCTGTGCTCCAACTATACATTATATATAATTACTCAGAGAGCCAGATTTGATTTGCAGAACATAATTTTTCAGTCTCTGACATCCAAAATCAAAAGTAATAATGATCTCATCACTGAGATTTGAGCTTTCTTCTACCCCTCCTTTGCCCATGTTATTTTACACAGTTATAGCAGTACTGTATTTCATCAGCCTTGGCCCCATATTTTGTGATTATTACAAAGATTGTATATGTTGTAAACCTATGACAAGTTCTACTGGTTGTATAGTATTCCATCGTATAAATAGATCATTATGTACCTGATAATTTCTTCTTATTCTTTGTAGTCATAAAGAACATTACAAAAAGCTCTTCTTGTATAAATCTTTCTGTTTCAGATGACTTCTTAGATCTTTTCCCATGAAACAGAATTGTGCTGACCACAGTAATGGCCGTTAACATTCCCACAGTAATGAGGACAGAGCCTATGCTACCTTTTCTTGTTAGCACTAGCTATTCTGACTAAAACAAACTTTTTTTTTTTCAACACAGGGATTCTCTGTGTAGCCTTGGCTATTCTGGAACTCACTCTGTAGACCAGGCTGGCCTCAAACTCTTGCCTCTGCTTTCTGAGTGTTGGGATTAAAGGCTTGTACTACCATCATCCAGCAAAGCATCTTTATAAATGATATCTAAATTAATGTACAGTTACTTGATTACTGAAAGGATTTCAAATAATTATTACTTTTTGTAGTTTCTTTGGCTTACTTTTCCATAAAGGCACACTGGCTCTAATTTACTTCTCCTTTTCCTTGGGTGTTTTTTACACTTTCATTCTTTTGGCTCCTTTTATCTCTGTTTTATTTGCTCTTTTGTTCCCATTCTAGAGCTTAATTGAACTACAGTGGTATGGCCCACCCTAGTTCCTCCCACATGATATCATCTCTCTGCTTCTTAGCTCTGTAGCATAGTGTGACTTTGTCTTGGCACTCATCTCTTTCTGTCCTCTTGGTTTATATGTGTACCGACATTCCCAGGGGAGGTACTGGGAGGTACTGCTTTGCTCACCAGAGTTTAAGAGAGGCCATAGTATGTAATGAACAAACTAGTTATTCTCTTAGTGCTTTGCTGAAAGTAGTATAAGGTTTTGATGCCTGTTCCTTTTCTGTATGCCATGTTGCAACTACTTGGAACACTTACAATACTCGTTGGAATCAAAGATAGGAGATGGGAACTTGGCGGACAACTTAAGGTGGGCTCTCTTCTAGATTCTGGCTACACTTTTCTATGAAATCTAGATTATCACGTTTAACAAGCCAAGAAAAAAAATAATTTTAGTATAACCCATGACTACTGTTTAGTCACACATGTAGACTTGTACTAGAAGTTTCTGGTTTGGTTTTGTTTTTTGGACATGGTCTCTGGCTGATATCTCAGATCAGCCTGCTTCTTCTGGGATTAAAGGCACACCCTGAGGTGGCAGGTTTTTGTGTTTTATGCAGTGCAATAACTATTAGTCACATGTGGCTATTGCATATGTGTTTACTGCAACTGAAGTTTTTATTTTTTTTTTCATTTTATTTAGTTGAAGACACTTTGAAGAAAGGTTTGTAGCTCTTATATTGAGCAGTGCCGGATTATGTAGAACATTTACTGTGATTACTTTTTATGTCCAATGGAAGCTGAATTTCTTTTTGAGACAAAGTCTTATTACCGTGTGCTGACCACCCTATAACCTTGAACTCACTGTGTAGTCAAGTATGACCTTGAACTTCTGATCATTCTTCCTGTACCTCCTAAGTGCTGGGAATATAGGCCTGAGCCAGCACACCTGGCTTATGAAATAGTTGGCAGCTAACCAAAATTCTGTATCCTTGTGTATGTTGGGCAAGCACTGAGCTTTATTCCTAGCCCAGAAGCCAAGTATTTACAAACATTAATAGTCATATTGAAATTGTGACAGTCTAGAAGTTTTAGCTCAGCTCTACATAGAACTGTGGAGAGAGGAAAAAAAACTACGGTTTTGCTTCAGAATAGAAAAATGATTGTAGTAGATCTATGATGGGAGAAAATGAAGATGGTGCCAAATGGGTAGAATAGAGGCAGAGAATATCACGAAGGGGGATTTGAGCTCGGTGTAGTCAGTCATGGAAGAACATTATATAAGATTCACACAAAGAGGAGTAACAGATGAGAAAGGAGTTGCAAGATCTTCTTGACCAGACACATGTAAGCTACTGGAATAGAATGTGGACTGTTGGGTCTTGAATTAGATAAGGTTGGGCAGGAGTGATTCACAGACTCCATCAAAACTAGTCTCATTAGCAAATGCAAACTGTTTCCTTTCCAATTAACTTCCAGTTATTCTATTTTCCTTTGGCTCATGTACACCTCAGCAGAGACCGCTGAAGTCTGGCAGTTGAGGAGTGCAGAGAGTGACTGTCTTGGTAGAAGGATGCAGCATCCCCTCCTCTGCTTGTGGCAAGACGTGCCCTTAGTAACCTTGGTGTTTTGACAGGTGGGTGACTTCAGAAACAAACAATCTGGGCACCCTCACACTCTTTTCCCAGTTGCCTGCATCCTATAACCGTTATTTTTTTTTATTTTTATTTTTTGTAAAACATTGCTCTTAATCGTTAGAAACAATAGCAGTAACCAATTAATGCCATATCCTGTATTACAACACTAGCTGGCCTTTAGTACAGTGGTTCTCAACTTGTGGGTCCTGACCACTTTGGGAGTTGTGTGACCCTTTCACAGGGGTTGGCCTAAGACCACATGAAAACACGGGTATTTCACTTATGATTCATAAGAGTAGCAAAATTATAGTCATGATGTAGTGACAAAAATAATTCTATGATTGGGGGACACCATATCTTGAATAACTGCATTAAAGTGTTATATCATTAGGAAGGGTGAGAACCTCTGCTTTAACAGGTTGAATTTATAGATACTCAGTGACTCTGGACTGTTATTTTCTGTCCTGCTTGGGTAGAACTTCTAAGACTGCAGTGTGTGTATGTGGGAAGAGAGGAATGGCTCAAAGAAGGAGTGTTGTGTAGCACTGATGTGGAAATATGTGAAGCTGAGAGAGCTGCCCTTGTGAGGATTTTAAAAAAAGACAGGGCCACCATGACCATTCCAGAGGTATTTCCTAGATAGCAAGTAAAATGCTGTGAAGACTTCCTTCTAAATGCTATCTCAGAAGTTCTCACCCTCGGCCATACTGATGTCCTCGACCCTTTTCCTTGGTAAGAATGAGAAGAAACATTCTATTGAAAGATTGTGATACAATCTCTTTGTGAAATCCTGCTTGAAGGTTAAGAGAGGCAGCTGCCTGAAAGTAAGGAATTCTGAGAACTTTTTAGGCAAACTCCTTAGTCATTGTAAACTATGGCCTTCAAATTCTTGGTGATTCTATAGTTTTATTTATTGGGTATACTTCAGGCTGATTACTTTCCTCCCAAATTACAACCTCCTTTCATTGGAGTGATTGAATATGTTCCTATTCTACTTATCTATCCAGTGAAATGGAGTTAGTGCTACAGTCCCCTTCATGTATGTCTGTTTAAGTTATTTTATAAAATTGTGTTTGTTTCTCAGTTTCTCACTTAACCCAAATAATTTAGACTCTGTTATATTATTATTACTGAGCTTCACAGCACACTATCTGAGCAGTTATTACTGTCTTCTTAACCCTCTAAGCTAATCTGGGTTTCTCCAGGTGTAAATCCCAGCAATAGTTGTCCTGATGGCTTTTCTGCTCCAGTTCCTCTTTCCTGATTTCTCCTGGACCTCATTGGTGGCTGAATCCCCTACTTCCTTCTTTCTTCTCTTCCCTGGCTGGCAGGAAGTCCAATCCTATTCTTCCCCCTCCCCCCACTCAGCAATTGGCTGTAAGCTCCTTTATTGGCATATCAGGGGACAATTAGGGAGCAGTGTTTACACAATTTAGAGACAAGAGATTCTCAAAATAAGGACTGCAACCAGATATGGGGGCAGGAACAGAAATCAGCATTTGAATTACACAATAACTTTATCCCTAGTAGCTAAGGCCTGAAAGCAGTCACAGCAACTGTACTAGTTTAGCTATTAGCCTTTTCTCTGTATGAATCTTTTAAAAATATGTTTATTTTTATTATTTTGTGTGTATGGGTGTTTTGCCTGCATGTATGCCTGTGCACCATGTGCTCCCAGAGGCCAGAAGAAGATGATGGATCCTCTGAAACTGAAGTTACAGGTGATTGTAACCCATGAGAAAAGCAGCAAGTATAACCACGGATCCATCCACATCCCTCCACCCTCCCCCCACATCTGAAGGAAGTGTATACAGAGTTATTTTTCATAGTAACAGCATGTATGATGATTGCTTCTTACGCAGCAAGAACTGAATGAGTTCTTGGTGTAGGAGCTCCTGCCATTCACCTTTCTCCTATGCCTATCCTCCTCTCCGGAGTTACTTGCTGCTTGGTCTCAACATCTGAGGCTGAGCAGCAGTTAAGCCTGTTGACTTACAGGCTCGGGGACATACTTCAAAATTGATGATTTGGGACCTTCACTTTTCTAGCCAGTGCGGTTAGACTCCCAGAATTTTAACTAACCACTATACATTGGAGAATAAGACTAACACTGTGTTTTGAGGATGCAAAGACAATTGGTGGGAAAAGGAGAGACATTTTATCCAGTGGTATAACTACCAGTAAGTTGCTTTTTCTTTAATCTACCCTAATGAAACTCACTGAGTCAACAAAGAAGAAAAATAAAAATAGGTATTAAAATAGAAGTGGAGCCGGGAGTGGTGGCTCATGCCTGTAATTCCAGTACACAGGGGGACAGAGGCAAGTGGATCTCTGTGACTTCCAGGCCAGCCTGGTCTACAGAATGAGTTCCAGGACAGCCAAGGATACATAGAGAAACCTTGTCTCAGAAAAAATAAAAAGGAGTGGGACTAGCTGGGAAGAGGAAGAGAATCCAGTGGGAGGGGCCAAGAGAGGGTAGTAGGGCTTGCATAGGATCAAAATACATTATAAGCATCTGTGAAAATGTCATAATGAAGCTCATTGTTTATAATAAATACATGCTGGTAAAAAATCTTTAAAAATGAGTTAATACTGTTAAGAGTTACAGGAAAGCTCTTAAAGCTACTCAGGGAAAATTAAGAGGGAAGACTGCACATAAAATATGCATCAAATTCTTTTAGGGTGCCCTGCCTCCCTGAAACTGGTTCTTATGTAGGCCGTGTTCTCTTTAAGCTCACCCTGTGGAGCTAAGGATGATGTTGAACTTCTGATTCTCCTGCCTTTACCTCCTGAGAATGCTGAAATTCAAGTTTTGTATCACCATGCCAAGTTTTTTACAGGCTGGAAATTAAACCCATGTTTCTAATATAAAGTGAATACAAATAGATTTTCTTGTTCTGTTCTGATCTGTCTGTTTTCAATGGTTGTCAGTGTTTTTTTTTTTTTTGTTGGCACTTGTCACTAGTGAAGCCCCTATTGAGTTTCTTGAGAGTGGCATTTGGTATTTTGATACCAGAGAATTGATAGGAGAAAAGAAGGTTCTGGGGGAAGGGTTAACCAAGGGGTAATAGAAGTATGGACAGCTATTATTAGGTAGCTGTCAACATAGCATGCTTTACTTTCTATCTAGCATGTATCCCTCCTGGGAATGAAAGAATTCAAGAATGATAAGCTCTCAATTGCCATATGTCAATTTGTGATGCTGCTTGTCTCATTCTAGTTAACATTTGAACACTGACCTCACATGGCATCTGGTGGAACTTAGAGGAAGATAAGGTGATCATAGGGTGTAAAGCAAATGGACTAAGTGTTTGTAGAAAGATGGGCTAAAGGCCAGTGGTGTTGGTTTATCAGCATTTGTTTGTCATATGCTCTTATTTCTTCCTTCCTTCCACTGGGAGAACTGGTAGCTGATGTTTCCCCCTTGATTTGACTTGTGTAAGTTATTTTATTAGTTTAATGAGGCTTTCTTAATAGGGATGAAGAGATGTAGTTTCCAGGTTTTCAGTGAAATGCTAGCTTTTTTTTTTCTTATATAGCTAAGAATTAGAGCTGTGTGGTGTGGCTCAGTGGTAGAATGCTTGTCTAGTGTGCATGCTTCTCTGTTATCTAAGGATCACACACACAAACACACACACACACAGAGGCAGAGACAAAGAGCCACAGACAGAGATAGACAGAAACAGACAGAGACAGAGAGATATCACACACAGAGATAGAGACTGAGCATCTCACACACATGAGGGTGGGTTGGGGGAAAATATTAAGATTGTAGGTATTTGAAGTTCAAAGGTAGATACACCATTTTCTTCTAAATTATGTGCTAGGTATTCAGCATGTAGAATTTAATGCTCTTTCTGGCCATTTTCCCTTTAAAGGTAAAATGTGCTTTGTTAGTTGTGTTGGGGTAGAAGATCAACAATCAATTTTGCCAGAGAGCTCGCCTTCCTGGCACAGTTCAGTTGAACTAAGAGTGGGCCACCTGTTTCTTTGATAGCCCATCTATCATGTGTCGAGAACACAGGCTTGACAAGATGAGCCTGTGCAATTTGTATTCCTCTCCCAGGAAATTAAAATTGGGACTCTAAGAAGCTGATGATGGCAGTTTGCAACAGGGACAAAAGGTAAACTGAAGACAAGCAATCATGATAATCCCTGCCCATGTTGGTGCTGTGAGGAGATAAACTGTGAGTAGAGAAAAGGAGTGAAGGCAACCCCAAGAGACAGGAACCTTTCCTAATAGCTGCCCAGTTCTGAGGCCAGATTTCTGTGAACTACCTTCATCCTCACCACAGATTTGCCTTCTCTGAAGCCAGCCTGCTCTGGACTTCATATTTTCACAATCAATATAGTCAGATGAGATCCAAACCCCTTCTTCTTTCTTCCTCCACGGATTGAGCCAACAAGCACTCAGATACCAGCTGGAGCCTCACAGGAATTGCTGAGGACATTGAAAGTATTGCAGGGAAGGGTGGAAAAACACAGGCTCCATTCTATCCAACTCAGTACTGATGCTCAGAGCTTTGTGGCCTAGTTCCTGGTAAAGAAGAGCAAGTGAAACTAGGCAGGGATCCTGACCATTCGTTTATCACCTCACAGCTCCTCACCAACAGGGAGCTTTCTTTATTTCATTTAGTCTCTCAATTGAGGATTTGCCTTTCACATATTCTTCTCCCCAGCCTAGTCTTGATTATTCATGTATTAGAGAAAAGTGTTAATGTGAATTATAGAAAACCGTCCTACCTTGGCCTTTCTTCCTTGTCACAGGGGCATTGAGCCCTGGAAATGGAAACAGAAGTGGAAACGTCTAATGAGAGTACGGTAAGAGGCTGAGATGAATTGGCCATGCAAATTAATGTTTTTAGCACATTTTCTTTTTCTATTGCTTTGTTTGAAAAGTTCTCTGTTGAACTTTTTCTGGTATTTAATAGGACATAACATGAACATCTGGCTCTTAGGAACTATTCTCAGTTCAGGATTCAGGGCTTAGCTGGCTAAAATACCCGCAGCACTGCTTGTCATTACATAGCCCTTGACTCTGGCTTCAGAGTCTCTTTGGGTATTAAAGATGATGATTCTTGAGTGCTGCTGCAGACCTGGCAAGGCTAGATTCCAGGGAGAAGAAAGGGAGGCTAGTCTGTTTATGAATACAGTATTTATTTACTGAAAAAAGAATTTCACTCTTGAGTTCACCTTGGCCTGGAATGCAACCTTCAGTTTGTTACAATCCTCAGCCCCCTGAGTCCTGGTATGGCAGGCACATGTCACTACACGTCTCAGCTATGAATATAGATTTTAATCCACTCTTCTCCAGGTGATAAGTATGCACACTCACTTTTGAGAAGAACCACTGTGCAATCACCTGAGGAAGACTGCAAGGAGAGTGGTTCTGGGAAATGAACCATAATACCTCTGGATCATTTACTACTAGTATTGGGAATGGGGAGGGAAAAAATGACATTCCAGGTGCCAGAGGGGAGAGCTAAGGGATCTTTATTGAAAGAAAAGTGGAAAACAATAGAGAAGCCTCTGGGTAAGGTCATATGGTGCATGGCACTCTCATCTCTGCTTAATTAATGCTTGGATAATTGAGAGTTGATTGTGCAAGGGCACAGGAAACCTATGTAAGTTAAGGGACTTGGCTATCAGCCATGTTGCCTTCAAAGTTACAATATCCTCCTCTTTGTGTTGACTTCATTTAGAGTGAAAACAGCCAGTCACTTTTAACTTATTTGGGGGTTTGGGGGTGATATAGTAGATACTACATAATGCCATTTAGTGATCATGTAGTAACTCTACAATCCTACAAATCAAGATGAGGATATAGTGTTTTCATAGTGTTCTGTGTTTCTTTTCCTTTCTTTCTTTCTTTCTTTCTTTCTTTCTTTCTTTCTTTCTTTCTTTCTTTCTTTCTTTCTTTCTCTTTCTCTCTTCTTTCTTTCACTCTCTTTCTTTCCTTTTTTTTTTTTTTGAGACAGAGCTTCACTGTATAGCCCTGGCTGTCCAGAGCATTGTTCTGTGTACCACGCTGGTCTTGAACTCAGAGATCCACCTGCCTCTACCTCCTCAGTTCTGAAAGTAAAAGCCTGTGCCACCACATCCAACTTCAGTCCTTTTTCAATACTGTCTCTGTGAGGCAAAGCAAGGTTTTGTCTTTTATTGCTTTCCAGGCATTTGCGAACAACTGTTGAATGGATTTGTTTCCAAAAGCTTCTTTGGAAGTCTGTTTAGAATTCAGATTGCATTTTCCCTTGAACACAATATTCTTCTGGTGGGTCAGGTTCCCAGAGCAGTGTGCAAAAGCCTAGTTAATGTGGAGCAAAGTCCAAGGACAGACCTCCTACACTTCAGTGGTCCTAAGTGAGTTTTAAGTGGAGAAAAGAGCCAGTATTCAGCTCTGTGATCTTAGGCACATGCTAGCTTCATTTGCAGCAGAACATTGGTGGAAGGAACAATTTCAGCTCATTCATGTAGCCTTTTAGGTTTTGTGTGACCTGGCAGCTGCTTACCTTTCCAGTATCATGTCTTTCCATATTTTCTTGGCATTGGTGTCTAAGCAAAAAGACTACTTTGTGTTTCTTGAGTGTGTTTTTATAACTTCTGCACCATTAAGTTAAGCTTTTATCTAATCTGTGTTCCCATCCTGGAATCTCTCCTCTAGAGTGCCAGTACTTCAGTCTTTCAAAACTGACCATAGTTCTTTTTTGTTTGTTTGTTTGTTTGTTTTTAATTGCAAATTGTTTTCATACTTGGGTAATTTCTCTTAGACTGAATAGTCCGCAAAAGCAAATACCTTTTCTGTTACTAGCTTCACTATCCCTACTTCTTAGCATAGTGCCTGGCAGCTAAGTATGTGGTAGGCAAACAAATGATATCTACTTCAGGATTTGTTTTCAACCTTCAACCTTTTTGTAAATGGTCTTCATATGCTCAGTATACTTAAGTCATAGCTTATATTAACACAATGATATTTAGGTTATACAGAATCTCTGACTGCTTTTGCTGTAATGCAAGCTTTTTCTCTCCGACTCAAGAAAATGTATTTGGAATACACGTTAGAAAGGTTTTTAATTATCATATTGTCTGCCCTCAAAATGTAGTTCTCTCCTCAACACGAATAAGAGATAGTTTTTTTTTTCTAGAACCAGTTATAAGTGAGCAAGGTCCAGGAGGGTAGGACTAGGTCACCCCAGATTCTATACTTTTCCATGGAAGCAGTTTCATGGACAGAGAAAGTCATAAGTCAAGGCAACTTTGAAAGTGAGAATTTGTAGATGATAACATCATATCATGATGTCAAATGTATGTCTATGTCTGTAAGTTTAGTAAGAACTTATTCTGGCATTTAAACTTGATTCCCAGCTATTGCATTTTCTTCCAGAGTTGTAATTTTTCATAAATAAAGCCTGAGTATACTGGAACCAACTAATCCACACGCGGATGTTTCAGGTAGTCTCAAACACATGGCTGGCTAGGGTTGTTGCTGGTAATGGGAGGAGCAAACTGGAAAATGCAGTAATGCAGAAAGTGTCTCCTGACATTGTGGTTCAGTTCACTTAATGTTGAGCCTACAGGAGAGCTAAAAGAGAATAGCTCAACCAAGACATTGCATACAGTCTACACACGGCAGGTTGCCGGGACCAGCCGGGCAGGGTTGAACGGTTCTTGAGTTGGGCGTGAGGATTAAAATTAATAAAATAAACACACAGCACACAGGAAACTTTTTAAAGGTCCAGACTCGACAGCCACGGCAAAAGGCAGACTGCTGCAGCAAGCGGCGTCAGCAGCAAGCCTCAAGTCTCTGCCTGCCTCCTCTGTCTCCAGCCTTCTTCTCTGTCTCCAGCCTTCACTGTGTGTCTCCAGCCTTCTCCTCTGTCTCCAGCCTTCTCTGTCTCTAGCCTTCACTTTGTCTCCAGCCTTTTCCTCTGTCTCTAGCCTTCTCCTTGTCTCCAGCCTTCTTTTGCCGTAACTGTCGGCCTGTCTTTTTATTGTAGAGTTTCTGAGCCAGAGTAGAAACATCTCAGAACAATAGGTTAA
Organism: Psammomys obesus; assembly: GCF_907164565.1. Classification (NCBI taxonomy): domain Eukaryota; kingdom Metazoa; phylum Chordata; class Mammalia; order Rodentia; family Muridae; genus Psammomys; species Psammomys obesus. The sequence continues at coordinate 10,650,065 of NW_026589137.1, read as the reverse complement.
TTTGCACAAGGAGCTAGAGGAAGAGGTGTGACCCTCACAAGCTATCCCACCTGCTGTCACAAACAAAAGTAAAGGCCTGCTAAAAACCATCTCTCCACCGAGATTTAAATATCAAAGCCGGCCGCTTGGAGTCACGGCTCCCGACAGCAGGTGCTTTTTTATTATTGTAGGATGTCACATCTGTAGAGAGTATATAACATCACTGCATGCTTAGTGTAAATATTTCAATCGTGTACTTTGCTGACAACTGTCAGTATGCTGACAACACTATTTGGAATTTATTTTGCCTATTTTGCATTTTATAAACATGTGGTTTGATAAAATTTATTTACTGTGTAATACCAGTGCTTTCTATATAAGCATGCTTATAGAGGTAAGAAACTATTTTAGGTCATTTATGTCAGTTATTAAAACATATAATACGTCTTGATCATCCATAATATGAAGAGCTGAGATGTGAAACTTTTTGAGTGTTTATATGATGCTGAAAATGTTTGCAATTTAGTGTTCACCTAGCAGCACATATTCTCAAATTGGAATGATAGAAAATTAGCTTGGCTGTCAGACAAGGATGACAGGTGGGCTGGCGAGATGGCTCAGGGAGTGAAGATGCTTGCTGTGTAGTGTGCAAGCCTGGTGACCTGAGTTCGATCCCTGGAAGCCACATAAAGGTGTAAGGAGAGAACCAACTAACCAACACAGACACGCACCCCCCATCCTCCCCCACGCTTTCTCCCGAGTATACGTGCACACACACAAATTAAATTAATACATTTTAAAAAGGGATCCTTGGCAAATCAGTGATGCATTCTCTGTTTTAAATTCCTTTTGTAAGGAATTGAAGAAGATTTAGAAGGTATACCAACAAAAGTGAACAATAAATGTTTAAAGAGATGAAATGCTAATTGTCCTGGTTTTATCATTGCATGCTATATGTACATTAAATGACCATATTCAACTTCCTCAGTATGTACATGTAAAATGATTTTGAGTGAGGAAGACAAATAAACATGAAGAAAAAATATTTTCAGCTGCTTGTGACGATGCACACCTTCAATCCCAACAGTCATCCTGAGGTAGACACAGGCAGATTTCTGAGTTTCAGGTTAGCCTGGTCTACATAGGAGTTCTAGGCCAGCCAAGAGTTACATAGAGAGGCACTATCTGAAACAAAGTAAAAGAAAAAATGTTACAAAATTTGGAGCATTCTGAATGTCTTCTCTCCAATACTATCTGAGGCTTTTTTCTTTCTTTTAGGCTCTGGGTTACTTCCTTAATAAGGAGAGCTGGACAGTGATTACAATGTCAGATTTCCAATTTAGAATTAGGGGTGCTTATCTATTACACTCTCTGCAATTATTCCAGAATCTGGAAAAAATATCAGCTATATTACTAATTGTGGTCTCTCACATAAGTCGTACTCAGTTTATGCCTTAAATGCTTGCTGTCAAATGCTGTTTGGTTTCTCTGTGGGTTTTCAGAGTTCGTCATGTACAAAACAGAATTTGTCAGTAGAAGGCAATGGATGGCCTTTGGATAATGCCCAACTGTTAATGCGGAAGCCCCATTGAAGAGAGGAAATATCAGCAGCCTCTGGAAGAAAAAGAGAGGACCTTGTTGTGAGTGTAGGCTTTGGATTGAGAGTTGCCCTCCTATGGCTGATTTGTGGCTACCTGCAGGGGATAGCACAGTTCATTTTTCCACCTTGTTTACAGTGGGATCCACACCTGGCATTTCATGCCACAGTGCATTTTTTTCCTGTAGTGAAAATACCAGTTGGCCAGTTATGTAAAGAAAATAATTATAAGTCTCAAAGCCAATGTTAAGGGCTATGAGAGCTAGCATTCTCTCTGGCCTCGCAAATTCCTTCATAGCTAGTTGTTCAACAACCTAATAAAGGTGAGAACTAGCCACTACTCCAGCCATGTGGAGGTAGGGTGTGCACCTTTAGACCAGCAGCATTTTGCTCTACCACAGACTCGCTTCTATATCTTTCCTTAAGGGCACTCGCGTATGTTTGCCTTAATTGAAGGAAGAGAGCGAATCTAAAGGAGCTTCTCTTAGAGTTACCCATTTGCTTCTTTCTGGTGGCTGCCAAACCACCAACTTTTGGTCCATTTGCATCCCTCTTACTTTCTTCTCATAACACTGCAAAATGCGGCCTGGTGTGGGGTACAATGTGAAGCTACCCGTTGTGAAGTAAATGTGGAAAGGGTTGTAATTTGAGGTATTTTTTCAAAGAACTCCTTCTGATACAAAAAGGCTCTTTTTCCTTTCTTTTGTCTTTTTTTTTTTTCTTTTTCATTTATGCCTCATCACATTTTCTCCAATTCAGGCCCTCGCTGGAGTTTTCCTTTTGATGTCTGCTTTCTAGAATAGTCCCTGCCTGGGGCGGGGGTGGAAAAAAAAGAAAGTACAGAAAGAAAAGAAGAAAAAGCCAGCTCTCCACCTTTCAATTTGTAACACCCCCAGCTCTTTCATCCACCTTGGTATTTCCCTGGTTTAGGAACAAAACCCAAGCACATGTGGATTTCATGTCTCATTGTCATCTTGCTTCACAATTGGGTCAGGTACATGAGGGGAAGTGTGAGTAGGACCAAGGGGTAAATGGATGGTTAAAAGCCTCTGTAAAAGCTAACATTCCTATTTTTAAAAAACAAGTTCAGTTAAGAAGAAAACCGTTTTAAGGTTTTAACGAGCTAATTCCAGTTGCTGTAAGCCTGTGGGGCATCGGTGTGGAGAAGAGAGTTTGCACTCTGGAACAAAGCTTGCTCTGCCAACACTGTAGTACTTCCTCTCCCAGGACCCCTTTGTTCTCTGCTTTCCTCTCCATTTTTCTGCAACTGTTTTTCTATCTCTTTTATTTTCTGCTTCCCTTGGTTGCCAATCAAGGAAGATCTATTTTTGTACTTCTGGCTTATTGTCTTTATTATAAACCTGCCTTTGAGGGGAATATATTGCTTAAAGATGATTTTTTTAATGTTAAAGGTTTTTTTTCCATTTTTATTCTTTGAGAATTTTTGTACATTGTATTTTGATCATATTCAGCCCCTCCACCCACTCTTCCTGTATCTATCCCCATTTCTTTCCATATCCAACTTTGTGTCCTCTTTTTAAAATCTAGTAAATATTGTTTGTGCCGATCGTGTGTGTGTGTGTGTGTGTGTGTGTGTGTGTGTGTGTTTGTGTGTGTGTGTGTACACTCTTAGATATTTGGTCTTTCATTGGAGGCTGCTTGAACTACAAGCTGACTTTCCCTCTTCTAGCAACTATCAATATATCCAAGACTGATTAATGCCTCTTTCTTTCTCTGAGTTACTTCCTTACTAAGAGGTGGTGGACAGTATCACACAACAGAAGTCACCAAGGACACTTTAAAATTAAGACATCCAGATAAGGAAGGATGTTGAGGTGTGAAGCCTAGGAATTTCTGTTTTTAAATTAAACTTTTGAGGTAATTCTCATGTACACTGAGGATTTAGAGCCACTGAGTTACATGGCCAAGCCTAACAACCAGGTTCCAGGCAGTTTGATTCACATAGGAGAAGCACAAGTAACTTTATTTATTCATTCATCCATTCATTCATCCACCAATTAATTAATTTACAAGAGCTAACTGTAGGCCAGCTTAGCCTCCAAGCTAGAGTTTCCTGTCTCGGCCTCCAGGGATTATCTGGTTACTCACTTAATATTTCTGTATCTTAATGTTTCCAGCCAAGCAGACAAGACACCTAAGGCTTGACAGGTTCAAGAGGTGCAGTGTGAGCTGTCATCTATACTAGTGCATCCACAGAGAGGTAACTTCCCTTCCATAATAGTCAGGTAGCCAGGCATCTGTCTCTAACAGCAGTTTATGACAGTGTCAGAGATTAAAAGAAATCGTTCCACTTGCTTGAAAGAAGGTACTGCTTAAAATGGTTTGCCCAGAACTTTCTAGGTTTTTGAACCTATCTCACTTTCCATTCAACTCTCTCTTCATGTCCTCAATGCCATAGTTTCATTTTTCTTTGTTTATTTTTAGGTAGGCTTGCTATGTAGTCTAAGTTGACTTGGAACTCCTCCTGCCTCAGGTTTCCAGTTGTTGAGATATAAAAAAAAAGTGCAGGCACCCACCCATCTTGCTTTGAGCTCTAAATGGAGCAGATCCATGTTACCTGGTATACCTCTTTTTCGGTGGTGATAGTTTAAAGAGTCAAATAGTTTAAAGGAGAGAGACTAGAACACACGAATCCCTGTAATGCTTGATCACTAACTTGATAGTTCATTTCCCTAGAAACCGCCATTACTAGTTTTTTAAAAAACTTGACAAATACCATATGCACTGGAAAAATAAAATGTCTCAAATAATTTAAAGTGCATTTTGATTAGGTGATCAACTTTATCCATTTAGTATATATTATATAATATGGAGACACATGTCTATTTCATTGATCATTCACCAAGTATCTGATGAGCATTTTTTGTATGATACAGATACTTTGGATGTATACAAGAACCTCACACAACCTGCCCTCCAAGATACCAGGGTTGTTTAACAAAGAGGCAGCTACCTCAAAGTTAGAAATGGTGATGGGTATTGTGGAAGAATAATTTCCATGCTTTATTTCTGTAGTAGTAATTGATGGAGTTCTTTTTCATCCCTAGCTTGTCTCCCCCACCTTCTTATCTCTGTGTGTGTGTCTGTGTGTGTGTGTGTGTGTGTGTATGTGTGCGCACAAGTGCATTCATGCATGTGCATACATGTTTGTGTGCACGCAGATGAGTGTGTATGCATTTGTGTGGAGGCAAGAACTTACTAAACCTTAAGCCCATTGACTGGTTAAACTGGCTGTTCCAACAAGCTCCAGGAATATACCTGTCCTTCCGTGCTCCTCAGTATTTAGGTAGGTTGTAAATGAATGCTGCTGGGCTGCTGTACATGAATCTGTAGTGAGCCTTCTTGCTCATAGGAGCTGTGTCCTCTGTCTCTATATGTGTCTATAATACAAACTGCTTCAATACCGGGTAGTTGTATTATGTGTGGGTTTTTTTCTTTCTTTTTTTAGTGTTTTGTAGTTGCTAGGCAAGCACTACACTACTGATCTAAATCTACAACACCTTATTTCAGATTTTCTTGCATGCTCTTTACGAATTGAGCTATTTCATGTGTCCTTTCCTTAGTTCTTTGATTTAGGGGTTTGGAGGTTGACAACAAAGCCGTGGAAACAAATCCTAGCTCCCTATTCTGGCTAGAAATTTCCATCTTTTTTTCATACCTATCAGGATTAGTTGCTGGGAGGTAGGTTAATTAATGAACCAGCTTTGTCATTGTTGTGTTACATACCCCAGAGTGGAGGACCTTTGCCAGGCAGTCTGTAGGCTTCCTATAGACAGGAACTATGTTCTGGATCTCTTGTGTGCCTAGAACACAAACTGCTACAGGTAGTGGGCTGTGGCTGTTTTCTCTCCTCTTGCTTTGTTTCTTAGGAACGCCACATATGATATAAATCCTTGTAAAAAAGAATTATGTCTTATGTTTAATTACATTTATATGTGTGTGTGAGGGGCGGTTGTGTGCACATGAGTGTAGGTGCTTGTGGAGTCCAGAAGAGAGGCATTAGATGCCCTGAAGCTGGAGTTACAGGAAGCTGTGACCCACCTGACACAGGTGTTGGAACTGAACCCGGGTCCTCAGCAAGAGCAGTAAAGTGTTTGTAAATAACCATTAAGCCATCTCTGCAGCCTATCTTATTTTAATGCTTTTTCCCCCAGTGCTGGGAACCAAACCCAGCCTTACAGGTTCTGGGCAAGCTATCAACCACTGATCAAAATCCCCAAACTCTTATCCCTATTTTAAGAGGTAGAATCAGTTTGGTCTTAATGAGTACTTGACTAGAATGCTCCATTATCTTATAATCCAGCTGTGGTGGTACACATCTGTAACTCCAGAATTTGGGGGGTAGGGGCAGGAGGATTCAAAATGCAAAAATTCCAGATCATTCTTGGCTATAAATAAAGTTTGAGGCTAATTTGGAATACATAAGACCTTGTCTCAAAAAGAAAAATAAAGGAAGAAGAAGAAGAAGAAGAAGAAGAAGAAGAAGAAGAAGAAGAAGAAGAAGAAGAAGAAGAAGAAGAAGAAATAATAATGGAAAAAGAAGAGAAAGAGGCCTAAAGATGTGGGGAAACCTCTTTCCTTTGTCTATGCATTTTCCTACCCAACACCTCCTGCCTAAAAAAAAGAAAACAAAAATAAAAATAGACCCTTCACTAATATTGCACAGTCATAGCTAGCTCCTTATTGGCAGAACACTGAAAATGTACTGGTTTGTGTGGCTTTGACCCTGATCCAGTTGCTTACCTTCCTGCAGGGGGACTGGATACCATTCAATGTCTCTTACAGGTTGGTGTAACCTTGGTTACTTCAGAACTCTCTTGACAGAACTCTCTTGAAGTTCCGAGGCAGCCAGGTCATTTTGTTCTAAATATTTTTCTGGGATTGAGGTCCAGGCATCAGTATGATACTTTTCAGGTGGGTCAGATGAGGAGAACTCTCTGTACTCCCTCGAAGATCCAGTCCTCCATCCTCTTTCAGATTGCATTCCTGGCTGTGCTCTGGCAGTGGTGTCCTGGGGTGTCTCTTCTTGCCTGACACTGTTGTAGGCACTATGGAGAATGTACCATTATTTTGTGCTGGAGACAAGAAGTAGTAATGGCTATAAACATGACTGTTGCAATTAGGTAGCTCTGGGGACAAGGCCTAGTTCTTTTGAGAATGGAGGTGTAGCCAGGGTAGACTTTAAACTGACCTGCTAGACTTTAAACTGACCGAGGAGCCAAGGATGACCTTGAACTTCTATTCTTTGTCCTTTCATAAGTGAACACAAGTTAAAGTGCAAAGCCCAAAAATCACAGACTGTACTGTGATTTAAGAGGAAAGGAACATTTTTATTTCCTGCTGATAGGAAAGTATAGCTTTCAAAGATGCCCTGCTCTCCTCCATCAAAGAAAGTGTAGGGAACTGATATTGGGGAGGCACTTTGAGTAAGGTACATTCCTACATAGGCACAGTTTAATATACATACAGACTGAGTTAAGGTCATCATTCAAGAAGAAAATTATGGCAAGAAAGAATTCCCCTATAGACACTGAAGTGATGTAAAGGTGGTGGAACTTTTGGTCACATCTGGCTTTCATCATTAGTTATTAACAACTACAATGGATTTGGAGGGAGAAGACAAAGCCTGAGCCAGCCAGCCTTTTGGAAGAGCTAAAACAGGCCCTAGCTGACTAACTGTTTTCACTAAGCCCTTCCCCAAGCAGTGTCAGCTTGCTTGCATTCTGTGTAATCAGAACCAGTACTCAACCTTATTATAACCAGTGGGAAACACACCCTTGAAGTAGATCTACTTTTATGCCTCTAATACTGGCATCTCCCAAATTCTGGGGTTACAGATTATAGGTATGCAACACCACACCCAGTTTATGTGTTTTTATTTTACATACACATGGCAAAAGGTCTGGCTCTTTGACTCTTTAGTGGTGTGACCTTAGGGAAGTTACTCTGCTATAGCTCTTTTTCCCCATATGTCTACTGGGGTGGGGTGGAGGAGAGGGCAGGTATCACTTGCATAGCAGGATTGCTAGCATGTAACATTGTAGCTCTCATGTCAGGTTAATATCAAGTGCTTGATAATGAATCACTGCTGCTTTTGTTACTAACAACAGCCTGACAACAGCAAACATATTACAGTTGTTTTTCTTCACATGTAGTTTCTCCTGCAGTTTTAGTCATCTCCAGTCAATTGTGATCCGAAGATATTAAATGAAAAACTCCAGAAATTAATAATTCATACCTTTTGAATTGTGTACCGGTCTGAAGGTTGAGAGGCTTTCTGCTCTATACTGCCAGGATACAAATAATCCATTTGTCCACTATCTGTATATTATGTATGCTGTTTATCAGATAGTCATCTAGTAGTCATCTTAGTTTTCAGCTTCAATGTGATGATATCCCATTTGTGTGAGAGATCTCATTTGTCTATGTTTATTGTATTATGATAATTACTTTATTTCGTTGTTGTCTTTGATTTGTTACTGTGTCTCAATTTTGATTTAAAAATCTATCATAAGCTTTTAGATACAGGGGAACACACCGTCTCTAAGTTTGGTGGTACTTGGCAGTTTCAGCTCTTCATTGGGGAGTGTTAGAATGTATTCCTTGTGATGAGGTGGGGACTGCTTTTTTGGACAGTACCAATAAGAACTAATGGATTTGGGAAAAAGAAGGAGAAATTTGGGTGGGTATGCAAAAAACATTCCAAGAGGGAGCAGAATGAAATATGCAAGGTGAAGAAGACATGAAATTGGGGATCTGAAGTGATCTGAAGTAGGAACAAGGTTTGACATGATTTGATGCCCACCAGGCTGCCTGTCATTATGACAATCATCTCCAGTCCTTTGTGGCTGTCCATTATTATATACAATATAGAAGAATGAAGTTAGGGCTCAAGATGGTTCTTACAGCTGAGCTTGAGGGTTTCTGTGCTTTGGTGGACTTGACATAAATCCTAACTCTGAAAATTGGTTTGTGGGTTCAGAGTGCCATTTATATCATCTTACTCAGGAGCTTCTCAGGGGCTCACCGATAAGTCCCATGGCCCATAGATGGTTTGACGATGAAGAGACCTGCATAGAGATGGTAACACTGGCTTAGCTGTTTCAAATGGCAAGATTCCTGAAGCTTAATTTTAGAGTACCTTGTTTTCTAATCTCAAATCCCTTGAAAGACCCCATGAGAAAGCCCATTTTGTGACAGGTAGGCTACAGAGAATTGTCCCTTTCTCTTTGTCAATCATACCTGTGTTGTATGACCTGAATGTGTTTTGCTTTCTCCATTGTTGCAGATACATCAATAATTTTGGAGAGTTTCTGTTTTCTGATTACATGTACAAATGGTATATTCTTCTAGAGTTTCTTTGCCATGCCTTTTCTTTTTGAAACAGAGTTTCACTGTGTTGTTTAAGCAGGAGGATCTCCATATATAGTCGTCCATGTATAGCCCAGGCTGGTTTGGTGTCTCTGATGCTCTTGTCTCAGCCTCCCAAGTGCTGGGATCACAGGTTTGTACCATAATGCCCAGCTTATTTTTGTGATAAGATTTGGAAATAATAATTGTTACAGTCATTTTTTCCCCTCAAATGCTCTTTTTGGCTTTATTCCTAAATTCTAGGTGTGTTTCCATGAAGGGCCTCCAAGATTGGCTATGCACTACACAACCCTAGGAGAGGGTGCCATTCACATAGATTATAATTGAATGGCGCCACTAGGGTTGTGCAGTGCACAGCCTGTACAGCTATACTCGGCGGTCCTGGCATAAAGAATTATTGTATTAGTGCTGTCTTCATCAAGGGTGTGGTTTGGGGGAGAAATAGAGGGTGGTGTAATTTGGAAGTGTTTACAAGGGGTCTGAAACAGAAAGTAGCTACTATAACCAGGGACAGGAAAAGAAGATGTAAAGTTGTGGTGGTGGTTGAGGGGGGTCATTATTCTCTGTCAGTGGCAGTCATCACATGGGAGGGAAACATGGAGATTGGGGACTTTGGGGGTAAATGGGTAATGAGGAATGATTTATCTTGGCTGTATAGAAATGCATGTGAAAGCAGTAGGGAGCAATAATTGTTGTGGAGAATCAAATGATGAAAGGGTAACATGATTGCTAACTGGAAGCCTTTGCCTTCATGCAGCAACTAATAAGTAGCTATTCAAAGTTTGTGGGTTTCAAAGGCAACTTTATTGAGATCTATCCACATAGTCTATAATTCACTCATTTGAAGTGTATCTTTCAGGATTTGTGTATACCTGCAATCTCAACACTTGGAAAACTGAGGCAGGAAAATTAAGAACTCACTACCTGCCTAGGCTACATAGTAAGACCCTGTCTCAAGTAGAAGTAAATGAATGACTAGCTAAATAAAGTACACATTGAATGATTTTTAATACATTCATGTGACTATGTAATCATCACTGTAGTAAGGTTTAGAACATTTTCATTAACTCTCCAAAGAAATTTCTTGCCATTAGCTTCTCAACCCCCTACTTGTCCCTCTTGTAACCACCTGCAAAGCACTCAGTACTTTTTAATCTATAGATTTGCGTGGTTTTGACATTTCATATAAATAAAGTTATAATATGCCTTTCTGTGTGGCCTTTTTCTGTGTGTGTCTGTAATTACATGCTTTTTCTTTTTGCAGTGCTGAGGATCAAACTTCGTCTCATTCATGCTAGGCAAAGGGCTCCTTCACTGAGCCTCACCCCCAGATCTTGGTATGACATTGTTAAAGTCATTCAGGTTGTAGCATATACATTGTTCCTTCATTCCTTTTAAGCCAATGTAATATTGTCTGGTATTGATGTGCACATTTTGTGTCTTTTTATTCAGTGATGAGTATTGTAATTAATCCTCTGTTTTGGCTATTATGAATAATGATATATTTAACCTCTGTGCATTAGCGTTTGTTCTCGTTTCTCTTGGCTGTAGGAGTAGGATTGGGGGCTGGCAAAGTGGTTCAGCGATTACGAGCACTGGCTGCTCTTCCAGAGGACCCAGGATCAATACCCAGCACCCACTTGGAGGTTCACAACCAGCTGTAACTATAGTTCTAGGTGATCTGATGCTGTCTTCTAGCCTCCTTGGTCACCACACCTGCATGAGGTGTACAGACACACATGCAGGCAAAACACCCATAACTATAAAATAATAGAGTACAATTAAGAAAGAAGTAGAATTATTGGGTCGTATATATGATAACTATGTTTAACCTCTTGGGAACTGTCAAGCTGTTTTCCTAAAATGGCCACAGTATATTATATCCCTAGTAATAGTGTAGGAGAGTCTAGATTTTTCCCTATTTTGTTTAATACTGATAATTGTCATTTAAAAAACTATTTGAAGGGTGTATGTCCCAGTGTGCATGTGTGTAGATTGCATGTGTGTATCTGCTTATTTATGTGTACATGCATTGAATGCAGGTATGTGGAGGTTCCACTGTGCTTGTTTGGAGGTCAGGGGACAACCATGAGTGTCATTCCTTTTCTTCCACCCTGTTTGAGGCAGAAACTATTTTTCTATGCCGTATAGGCTGAGCTATCTACAGTGCCTGCTTTTGTGGCTTCCCTGTATGTGTGCTGGGATTACAGGTGCATACTCCCGCATCCATCCAAGCTGATGTATGGCCCAGGGATCTGAACATAGTTCCTCATACTTGTAAGGGAGTTTGTGCACTGGGTCATCTTCCTGGTGCTGATCGTCTCTTTTATTTTATTTATGCTGCTGTTGGTAGTGTTCCATCACTGTGATTTTGATTTGCATTTCCCTGATGTCTACTGATGTTGAATGTATTTTCATATATATATATATGAAACCATTATATATATGGACCATTTGTATATTTTCTTTGGAGAATTATTTACTCCAAATATTTAACAAATCTCCTATATTTCAGCCTTTTTTTTTTTTTGATACTATGCCACTATACTGAGCTCTTAGCTACTTTTAAAATCATGTTATTTGTCTTTATGTGTGTTTGGATGTGCATACATGTACACAACATATGTGGAGGTTAGAGGACAACTTGCTGGAATCAATTATCTCCTTCAACTATTTGTGTCCCAGGCATCAAACTCAGATTTTTAGTTTTGGCAGCAGGTGCTTTATAGACCTGGATACTAGATCATTGTTGCATACATGGCTTGCAGCATGATAACTCTCTATTTGATTTCTCAATATCCTTTGAAACACAAACTATTTTAATTTTTGAAAGGTCCATTTTAGATTTTTGTTGTTTCCTAAGGATTTGGTATAATTTTAGCTTATTCTTTAAATATGTTCATATACATTGGGCTGGATAAATGGCTCAGCAGAATACTGGATACTCCACTAGAAGACCTGCACTCAGTTCCTAACATCCACATAGCCACTCATTATTGTCCATGACTCTAGTTCCAGGGAAGCAGGTGCCCTCTTCTCGTCTCTATAGTCATAGGCAAACACGTGGTGCACATATGTGTAGACAGTACTCACAGATAATTTTTTTGAAAAAAAAATAGAAGCTGAAAAGATGGCTGAGTGGTTAAGAATGAATATATTTCTTGTAGATGATCAGAGTTCAATTTCAGCACTCATGTCAGGTGGTGCAAACTACCCGTAACTCTACTTACAGGGGATCTGATGGCTATTGCTGGCACTTGCATTTACACATATATGCCCCTCTCTGCCACATATTTTAAAATAAAATAAATCTTTAAAAAATTTCATATGTGTATTCAATATATTTGATCATATTCACATTTCCAGTCACCCCTACAACTCCTTCCAGATCCCCTCAAGTCTCTTTCCCCATTTAATCTCTTTTTTTGAAACAAGGAAGGTCTCATTATGTATCTCTGGCTAACCTAGACCTCAATATGTAGAACAGGCTAGCCTCAAATTCAGAGATATCCACTTTACTCTGTCTTCTGAGGGCTGGGATGAAAGGTAAGCACCCCCAAGCCAGGCTTAAAAGAGTGACTTAATTAGTCCAACTAGAGCTGTACGTATGCCCTTGTGTGGGGCTCTTCAAGAGAACATGGACAACCTACCAGTGGCTGTATCTCTGAAGAAAAATTGCCCATACCAAGTCAGTCAAGGATGAGGACTCAAGAGGACCTTTCTAATTGTGTCTATGTTCTGCTTTTTCATATTTTTGGTCATTGTCAAATCCAACACATCAAGATTTATCCCTGTGTTTTTCACATTCTTTATAAGTTTGTTATCACAGCTGCATCTCTGATTTTGAATAAACCATTGTCAGTGATTGTATGGTAAGACATTCTTTTGCATGTGAATAACTAGGTGGTCCAACACTATTTGCTCCAGAGAGTATTTTTTTTTCAGTCTTTAAATGATCTTTTTATTTCCTGTGAAATCAATTGTGAGAGTTTATTTCTAGACTATCAGTTCTGCCCGATCATCTGAATGTTTATCCTTGATGTTGATACCACACTGCTTTTGTTCCTGTTGCCTTGGTTGGAGTTTTGGAACCAGGTGGTGTGAGTCCTACTTGCTCTTAATTTACAGGTTATGTTGGCTATTGTTATGTAAATTTGAGAATCAGCCTGTCACTCTCTGCAGTCCCTGGGATTGTGATAAGGATTGCAGTAAATTTGTTATGAAAAATTCTTAAGAAGTGTAATGTCGCCAAACACTGTTTCAAGAGTAAAGATATCACAATACTTGGAACTAGGATAAAGTGGGAAAGATGTTGGAGGCCTGGAGTTTAGTGAGGAAAAATTAGGTGGCAGGTGAAGTAGGTGATATGGATGCAACTAGGGAAAGATATGAAGGTGGACTCCCAACCCACAGAAAAGGTTATAGTGGCAAGATGCCAAGCCTCAGGATCTTCATATGAGGGTTCAGTTCAGAAAGATAGGAAACAGCTCTGAGGTTGAAAGAGAAGCTGATTGATTGGCTCAGAGGTCCTTTTCTTCTTCGTCTTCCTCTTTTATTCTTCGTCTCTCTTCTTCCTTTCTCTTCCTTTTATTCCCTTCCTACTCCTCTTCTTCCTCTTCTTTCTTCCTCTGTCTCCTTCCTTTTTTCCTTTCTTCCCTTCCTCCTCATTTTTTCTTTTTCTTCTTCCTTGTTCTTCCTCTCTCCTTCCTTTTTCTTTGCTTTTTTCCCTTCCTCCTCCTTTCTTCTTCTTTTTCCTCCTCCTCTCTGTCCTTTTTTCTTCTCCCTTTTAAAGACAGGGTCTCTCTTTTATGTAGCTCTGACTGTCCTGGAACTCACTATGTAGACCAGGCTGGCCTTGAATTCCCAGAGATCCATCTGCTTCTGTCTCTCAAGTGCTGGGATTAAAGGCACGCGCCACCACTCCCCGCTCTTAATTTTGCTATTTAAAATGATTGCAATCTATAGGAAAGTTGCAAAGACATCTGATAGATGTCCTGTAAACCTGCCAACCTGCTCCTCCAAGTGTTAGCATCTTTTGTAATTATAGTACAATGTCAACACTGTTAGTGTTGGTAAAGTATTATTAACTAAACTATACACTCTGTTCAGGTCCCACCGGTCTTTCCAGGAACTTCCTTTTTCTTCTCCAGAATCGTGTCTAGAGTCTCACATCACCTTGAGTTGTCCTGTCACTTTAGTCTCCTCTGAACCATGATAGTCTTCCAGTCTTTCTTGTGACCCTGGCAGTTTTGAAGAGTAGTGGTCAGTTTCTGTGGACAAGTTCTTTAGGTTTCAACTGAGATGATATAGTTTGAGTCAGATTATTGCAAAGTGACATTCTGTTCTTTCTCTCACAATAAGAGGTACATGACAATATGCCTTGTTAATGTGATATTAGATGTGACTTCCTGCTTAGGATGGTATATGTCAGGTTTTCCCACTGTAAATGACTGTTTTAGAAATGGTAGCACTTCTTTTCTTAACTATTGTGTTTCAGTGCTTCTTGCTTGCAACAGTTATAGCTGCAGTGTTGGCCTATCAGCAATTTTATGTTTCTCTCATTTTTTATATCTTTCTTAGTGGGAAACCTGCCATATGGAAGGATGAGCCCTTCTCTCCCTTTTTTTAAGTGGAGTCAGGGAAGGAAGGTAATAAATTCAGATTTAGACATGCCCCATCTGAGGTGCCTGTATAACATCTGCATGGAAATCTCCAGAAAGAATTTGGTGCCTACATGAGAACAGCAGTTGAAACTCTGACAGGACAGCTAAGTTCCATTATTCTTTCCTTTTAGAAATGCAGAAATGGAAGTTCATTAGAAAATACCAGCAAGGCATCACCAGGAAGCCATGTTGGTCAGGGCCTTGATCATATTGCTGGGGGCTTATCCCGTGGCTCATTTCTGCCAATTTGAGATTTGTCAGGAAGGAAGCATTAACAACCAGATCCCAGCTTTCAATTTACTGTGTCACTATGTGCAACTGTGTGTAATAATAAAGAGCCACTTAGTATTCCAAATTAAATGAATCCAGTAACAGTCTGTTGGGAAAGAGGGGTGTGATGGTGGTATCTGGAGTTACTGGAGAAGGTAATGGAAGACATAAAACTTTACATGGGCGTTGGTGGAATTTATAGTACAAGGACAATGGAAAGGGATGTCCAATAAGGATAACGCTCTCTATAGGTCATGTGTACTTTATTCCTTACATTATGCCATCCATTGAACTCAGTAATCTGGCATTCGATTCTGACACCTACTTTATGAGATAGTGCTATTGTAATTTCCATTTCACAGATGAGGAACCTGAGCCTAAATGGTTAAGTATTTTCTCCCTTCAGGCAGTGGGACTAGGGAAGGCGAATATACACCAGAATGATATTAATGTGAGCATAGAATTAGGATAAATGAAGTAGAGTGGATTGTAAGCTTAATATTAGCTGTTGCTGATACAGTTCACTCTAGGAATGGGTTTTCTATAGATAGCAGATGTATAACTTATATATTTAAGTAGGGCTCTGTGCTAGGCATTGTGCCAGTACTTTTGGTTGTTTTACCATGTTTGATTCTCTCTGAGACCCTATGAGACAGATCCTATTTTCAGTCTCATTTTATAGATTAAAAAAAAAATCCTCTTCTCTCTTTTCCAAGGACACAGGATTAGTGAGTCAGCATGTTGATCCAAATCTGCCTTGACCAGAAAACTCGTGAACAAGCAGAACCAGGTTGTGCGTGCCTGGAATCCTAGATTTCAGCAAGCCAAGGCAGGAGGATTATGAGTTAGAGGTAACCTGGGCTATTTTGTGTGCTCCCATAAAAAAATAAGTATCTGGCCTTTCAGTCTGGGTGGATTTGCCAGTTGGACCAGAAAACATTGTTTATGAGCCTGAGAGTGGCCATTGTTTGAGTATGGACATTATTAAACATGCCTTTGTACCTTTCCTTATACCATACCCTAGTGGTTGTCAAGCCAACCCTGGTAACTTTTCAGAGTTCATTCATAGCCGATTATAACCTGGTCCTTCAGGTATCTACAGGTTTCTTATATTTGCCTAATTCTTGAGGGAAGCTTGTTTGTAAGTTTCTTATACTGACAAAAACGGCAAATTCTTAGAAAGAGTTAAATTGGGAGAACTGTTGAGATGACTGGGGAGTAGCCTTTTTTTTTCATACAAGCAAATACTTTTAATGGAAGTTTTGACATTGGTGATGATAGCAATAAAGTCATGTGCTGAGAAAGACAATACTGTATATATAATATATATATATTATATATATAAATTATGCTGTATAGTCTTTTTTTACTATTAATTACACTTTATTCATTTTGTATTCCCCCATAACTCTTCCCTCCTCCCCTCCCAGTCCCACCCTCCCTCCCCCTTCCTCATGCATGCCCCCCCAAGTCCACTGATAGGCAGGTCCTCCTCTCCTTCCTTCTGATCTTAGTCTATCAGATCACATCAGGAGTGGCTGCATGGTCATCTTCTGTGGCCTGCTAAGGCTGCTCCCCCCTCAGGGGGAGGTGATCAAAGAGCAGGCCAATCAGATTATGTCAGAGGCAGTCCCTCTTCCCATTACTATGTAACCCACTTGGGCACTGAACTATCATGTGCTACATCTGTGAAGGGGTTCTAGGTTATCTCCATAAATAGTCCTTGGTTGGAGTATGAGTCTCTGGGAAGTTCCCTGTGTTCAAATTTTCTGGTTCCATTGCCCATCTTGTGTGGTTCCCGTCCTCTCTAGCTCTTACTATTTCCCACTTCTTACATAAGATTACATGCACTTTGCCCAACAGTTGGCCATAAGTCTCAGCGTCTGCTTTGATAGTCTGCAGGGCAGAGGCTTTCGGAGGCCCTCTGTGGCAGGTTCCTAGGTTGTTCCCTGTTTTCTTCTTCTTCTGATGTCCAACCTCTTTGCCTTTCAGGATGGGGATTGAGCGTTTTAGTCGGGGTCCTCTCTCTTGATTAGTTTCTTTAGATGTACAGTTTTTAGTAAGGACATTTGCTCAACCATGTTTGTAGCAGCTTTATTTGTAATAGCCAGAAGCTGGAAACAGCCCAGATGCCCCTCAACTGAAGAATGGATGCAGAAATTGTGGTACATCTACACAATGGAGTATTACTCAGCAATGAAAAATAAGGAAATCATGAAATTTGTAGGTAAATGGTGGGACCTGGAAAGGATCATCCTGAGTGAGCTGTCCCAAAAGCAGAAAGACACACGGTATATACTCACTCATATAGACATAACAGGGGAGTAGCCTTTAACCATGGGTATGTATATGGGAAAGTTCCCTGGGGAAATAGTGTTATTTCTGCATTTGAATAATAAATTAGAAGTAGGCCCAAGATGGAAATTTGTCCTGGGATGCCATTCAGGAATAGTGAGTAGTACCAAAGGTAGTCTCTTGGTGTTGCAGATCAATCATTTGATTTATTTACTTTTCTATTGCTGTAATAAGACAACAGGAACAAGGTAATTTATGGTCGAAAGAGTTTATTTGGCCTTATGGTTCTGTAAGGATTAAGAGTCTACAATGTCAGAAAGTAGTAGCAGGCAAAGGAAGCCCAGGGCTTATATCTTGACTCACTAGCAGGAAGCAGAGATAGAGAACTGGCAGTAAGTAGATGAGGCCTTTGTACTCTCAAAGCCTGCCCCTAGTGGCATACTTCCTTCAGCAAGGCCATACATCCCCAAATCTCCCCAGACAGTGCCATCAAATTGAGACCAAGGCTTCAAATGTCTAAGAATATGTAGGACATCTTCTCCAAAGCACCAGTTTTACTCTCTGGTCCGTGCTACGTTCAAATTCACTATGAACCCTAGACTGGCCTGGAATTCATCCTCCTATCTCAGTTTTCTCAAATACTGGGATTACAGTTCTGAGCTATCACAACTGGCTGGTGTTGTAGATGTAAAAATTAAAATTAAAACTGTAAAAATACTAGGAAAACAATAGGTGAGAAATTTTATAATGCCAGGGTTGTAAAAGAGTTTCAAAACACGTTATCAGAGAAGCCATACAAGAATAAATTCCATAATGATTAAAAATGGTAGCTTCTATATATCAAGAAACAACTATAGGTCAAGTTGTTAAAGGGAAAAAATGTTTCCAATAAAAGTTTGTGTAGTCTGGATTAAGTGTTTTGGTTTTTTTGAGAAATGATCTATTGATACAAGGCTGACCTTGAACTCAATGATCCTTCTGTTTCCTGATGGGCTTACAGTCTGTACTGCCATGTCCAGTTCTTTTTTTTTTTTTATTTTTTTTTATATATTTTTTGATTTTATTTTTCTCATTAGTTACATTTTGTTAATTCTGTATCCCAGCTGTATCCCTCATTCCCTCCCCAGTCCCACCTTCCCTCCCTCATCTCCTCCCTGCCCCTTTCCAAGTCCACTGATAAGGGAGGACCTCCTCCCCTTTCATATGACTCCGTTTTGTCAGGTATTTTCAGGACTGGCTGCAAAGTCCTCCTCTGTGGCCTAACAGTACTGCTCCTCCCTTGGGAGGTGGGGAGGTCAAAGAGCTCCGTTTTGTCAGGTATTTTCAGGACTGGCTGCAAAGTCCTCCTCTGTGGCCTAACAGTACTGCTCCTCCCTTGGGAGGTGGGGAGGTCAAAGAGCCAGTCATTGAGTTCCTGTTAGAAATAGTCCTTGTTCCCGTTACTATGGGAAACCAATTACTGAGCTATCACGGGTCACATCCGAGCAGAGGTTCTAGGTTTTATCCTCTCATGGTCTTTGGTTGAGTGTCCATCTCATATCTGTGCCCAGATATGTTTGGTCCTTGTGGAGCTCCTATCCTTTCCACATCAAACTCCCCTTCTTTCATATGATTCCCTGCACTCTGCCGAGGGTTTGGTTATGAGTCTTAGTATCTACTTTGATACACTGCTAGGTAGAGTCTTTCAGATGCCTTCTGCGGTAGACTCCTGTCATACGTTCAATGCATATCCCATTTGTCTTTCTAAATGAGGATTGATCATCATACCTCGTGTCCACTTTCTTGGTTATCTTCTTTAGGTGTATAGATTTCATTATGTTTATCGTATCTTTTAGGTCTATATAAGCAAGTATATTCCATGTTTGTCTTTCTCCTTCTGGGATACTTCAGTCAGAATGATCTTTTCTAGATCCCACCATTTGCCTGCAAATTTCATGATTTCCTCTTTTTTGATTGCTGAGTAGTATTCCATTGTGTAAAAATACCACAATTTCTGTACCCATTCCTCTATTGATGGACATCTGGGTTGTTTCCAGGTTCTGGCTATTACAAATAAAGCTGCTACAAACATGGTACATGGTTGAGCAAATGTCCTTATTGTGTACTTGAGCAAATTTTGGGTATATGCCTAGCAGTGGTATAGCTGGGTCTTGAGGAAGCACTATTCCTAGTTGTCTGAGAAAGCATCAGATTGACTTCCAAAGTGGTTGTACCAGTTTACATTCCCACCAGCAATGGAGGAGGGTTCCCCTTTCTCCACAACCTCTCCAGCATGCCCAGTTCTAAATGCTATTAACATATAGGTAGTTTTTGTGACTCACTAAAACAGAAGCACACAACTTGAAATAAAAATAAATAGCCACATTTCCCCCCAAAGGAATGTTTATATAGCCAATAAATATGTTAGAAAGAAGTTTAACATTTCCAATTGTCTGAGACATGCAATTGAAAAAACTTTTAATTGCTTAGAGCTTTTAAAAATGATAGTTATCATTTGATGCAAATGCAGCAGAATACACATTCTTACATGTACCTCAAAGGGATTATCAATTTAAATAACTTTTTTAGAGAATAGTTTATCATTATGAAATAAGAAAAGCCTTTAAGTATATGTGGTTGGCTTGGTCCATATCTTTTGGTTCCATACCTAAATTCTTAACCAACTGCAGGACAAAAAAATTTTCTTTTTGGTTTTTCAAGACAGGATTTCTTTAGGTAGCCCTGGATGTCTTTGACTCGCTTTGTAGAACAGGCTGTCCTCGAATTCACAGAGATCTGCCATCCTCTATGCTGGGATTATAAGCTGTTGCCACTGTGCCTGGCTGACAAAAATATTTTTTGAAAAAAAAAATCCATTTGTATTTAAAACGTGTGGGACAGTTTTTTTCCCCCTTAACATTAGCCTCCTAATGATACAGTTTAACAGATATTTAAATAACATTTACATTGTATTAGGCATTATAAGCGATTTAGAGATTATTAAGAATATATAGGAAAACAAAAGTAGGTGATATGTAAATGCTATGGCATTTTATATAATGTGGTTGAACATCCACAGATGTGGTCATCTGAAGAGGTTTTGGAACCAATTCCCCATGGATAGGGAAGGGTGATGTTCTATTTCCTTGGACCTAGAAAGTATCATGTAACTGGACTAAGGAAATTATAAAAGTACTGGATAAATTAATTGCACGAGCATGTAATTGAGTAAGGTTAAGTTGTTAGAAATTAGGCTGTAGATGGGTCTGAAGAGATGGTTTCAGTTTAGAAGTGGTTGTTTTTGTAGAAGGCCCAGGTTAAATTCCCAGAACCCACATAATGGCTAATAACCTGTCTGTAACTCCAGTTCCTGGGGATCTGATGCCTTCTTCTGACTTCTTTGAGCATCACACTCATGTGGTGCACAGACAATACATATAGGCAAAAATAGCCATGCTATACAATACAGTATGATATGATACATTGAAGAAGTACTTTTAAAAAAATAAAGAAATCAAGTCATAGAAGCAATGAATTATATATTTACGGTATGGTTGGCATAATGCATGTTTGGATGATAGATGGAGCCTGGAGTACAGGTGTTCTTATCTCCTTTGCTTTTCCTTAGGCACTGGCCAGACTTGGGAGGACTTAAAATCATACAGCAGGATAGCATTTTAGATAAATCCTTCTTGTAACATTGTGCCTGATGGTGATACAAAGGGCAGAGATTGTCACAGTGGTCCAGATAGAAATAACAAGGACACAAAGGTATGGATAGGAGTGAATAGAGTTTCAGAATAGACTTTATATAACTCTGCAATTTGATCTTACCTATGATAAGTATCACTCACATGCAGGTGTCCTTAGGAAGCCCTAGTTATCTGAGTGTCTTCATTGGAAGTGAAACCAAGGAAACTGGGGCCAGTGGTCTAGGACCTCTGGGTTATGTAGGCTACACATCAGTCTCCTGTGCCTCTTTCTCTTGATTTCCATTTCATGTAGTTCAACCATGCCCCTTCAGTACTTAACTGGGCTCATTTAGGAATAGTCTTTGGTAAACTTGGGGCCAAAATGATTGGGGACAAGATAAGGAGTAGGAGAAATGATGGTTGAGAGGATGGAAAGGCAAGGAGGGGACCTAGAACCACAGAGAGAGAAGATGAGACAGTAACTGGGTAACTGGAAAAAATTAAAAGTTCTGTTTCTGGGCTGGAATTGTGTGGAGATTTTTTTTTTTTTTTTTTTTTTTTTTTTTGCAGGGGATTAAAACTGGTTTTCCAAAGTATCTGGACATTTTTTTCCAGGAATGCCTAGCCACAAAGACTTCACTTTTGTAAGGGTTTGTGAATCACATGTAACCACCAGACCTGGGGCTGAGATAATTTTGAGCTAAAATGAGCTTGTGTGGGCAACACTAAATCTGTTGATGGTGGGCTGCCCCACTGGGTGTGTTTTGAGGTGTTTCATGATGTAGAAAATAGATCTCATGAATGTATGGTAGTACTGGCATAAAACTATTGAGGTGTTCTCTTTGTGCTGTGAATTCAGTGAATGGGCAGGGTTGTAGTGGGAGCAGGATGGCCTGATTTATGAGTGTGAGGTTGCATTTACTTTGAATTTCACCAGAAATGCTTGTGGTAACTTTTCTCCCTCAGTCTCTTCATCTATGAAATGGGGTTAAATAACATGGCTCCGCCTGTGATGGGATGTGTTGGTTCTCTGTAGCACTATTCCGCTTGCTCCCTGTTTTTGCTCTTTGCTTCAGGGGCTGAGCCCTTTTTAAGAGTGGGTGCTGGGATGTGTTGGCATCTATTCTCATCTCTCATCTTCTTTGTTTGTACTTCTAGGTGTTTTCTCCTTCTAATGTTTGCAGCTCAAGGAATGCTTTAGTTTTCCATCTGCCAGTCTAAAACATATACTATCAAAATTTAGAGATGGTTGGAACCACCCAATGAAGAAAGCAAAGACAGTTAAGCCATGGCTGGTAATCCTTTGGCTGATAAGTTAAAATGTTACTTTTACAATGCATGATTGACAGAGAATGACTTTAACCTGAGGTTCAATTTCAGGAATCTTTCAAGTGGCTGAAGCAGGTTGTAGATTTTCTAGAAATGGAATATGTTGAATATTGAGGGATTTTTGTTGTTGTTGCTAAATCTATTTACTACATTTGATTCAAAGATTGCTTGCAAAAAAAAATCTGTCTTGGTGATAGGCATAAACAGGCAAGGAAAGAAAGGCTGGAATGTCAATTAGAATGTTTTGGCCCTGTGAAAATAACTGTTGGCAAGCTCTTGGTAGAATCAAGACTAGACTAGTTTTTGTGACTTGTGGAGGATAATAGGAGAATAGATTTCTTTGAAATTGGAAGTTTAATTCTTATAGTAGGTTTCGGAACATCTGCTGTAGAGAAGGACAGAACCAGTCAAACAGGTACTTGTCCCCTCTAGGGACAAGAAAAGTAAGACTTTATTAATTGTGAGATCCACTCTAGCAGTTTTACTTTCTTTTTGGCATGTTGCAAGTGTCTGGGTATTTAGAAGCTCAGGAGGGCTGCTGGTATGACTCTGGAGTATTCCTGATGAACTGGAGACCTTTCCAAGGTAGTTGGGACTGGTTTACCTCTTTGTACTGTGGCTTCAATGTATAGGCTTTGGTGGGCCTGATGCCTCCAAATTGGTCCTTTGCCTAAGGTGAGTAAGCTTCCTGCTCTGTCTGGGGAAAAGAACCCTAACTTCGGTTTGTTCTTTCTTGGATTGCTCCTGAGGGCCAGACCAGGGTTTGGGGAGGAACTAATATTTGAAGAATCAAAATTTCAAGTATATGATCCTTATTCAAAACCAGTCGAGTTAGAAGTAGTTCAGAAATCAGCTTCTTTGTTATTTTAGAAAAGCAACACAAATGGATGGTTAGAGTTATTTTACATACACACCCAGCGCTGTGTAGGGCAGCACCCCGCAGAATGAAATGTCTTCTTTCTATGGGAAATATATGAAAATTCCCCATAAGTAGAATAAAGAAAGTGAGGTCTAACTCCATTCAAGTCATGCTTTGAATAAGCACATTTTCTGTTTTAGAGTCTCTGGAATTTGGGATTTACCAACAGAGGATTGTGGACCTGAAATTATCACTGAGTTTGCACTTTAATCAAATTGACTCACAGAGAAATGGCATGGTTTGGGCAATGGTAGCTCGGTCTTTACATGGAGGGGTTCTCTTATGTGGTATTGTGGATGATGGATTCCTATTGGTGTTCTTCTTAAGACACTGTCTTTTCCACACTCCGTTCTTTTTCTTTTAGCAAGGATTCTAGCTGCCAGGCAGATGCTTTCCCTATAGTACAGATGATTCTTCTCAGTGTAGACTCCAAGATAATGGAGGAACAGAATGCCAAAGCGCAACACTTGGCCAAGCCGACAAGCTCATACTGCAAATTATCAGAGCTCTCAACCTGACAAGGACAGCCATCGATGAGTTTTTTAAACTACACAATGAAATCAGTGTGTATAAAGGAACCCTGCAAACATAAGATTTAAGCATTTGTTAATCTTGAGTCCCTTGGAATGTCTTTGGTCCTTAGCATAGTTTAGTCTAAGAGCAAACACATAGTATGTGAGATTACCAGGAATGGCTGACTTGGTTCCATCTGGAGCTTTTATTCAGCATAGAGATGGGGGGGGGAGGGCTCAGGATTGCAGCTCAGAATGCTTTATGTGAGAATCCAGGAATTGCATGATCAGCAAATTTTGTAAAGGCTGTTTTGTCCTTGATGACAGTTGAAGACCGACGTATGGGCCAAACAACTGTAGGTTGTCAGAGGCTGTAGTCCAGGCTTGTGGCACGGCCAAGATCAGGGAGCTGATTGCTCTATTAAAATGTAATATTCTTGCAATTTTGGCTGTCATGATAACAGAATCTTAAAAAGTCACCTTTTTTCCACATCCTCTCCAGGCAAATGGATGGAACTAGAAAATAGTATCTTGAGTGAGGTAACCCAGAAACAGAAAGACATGCATGTTATATACTTACTTACAAGTGGATATTAGCTATATAATATAGGATAAACATACTAAAATCTGTACACCTAAGGAAGCTAATAAGCCAGAAGGAGGACCCTAGGAAAAAGTCTTAATCCTGATTCAGAAGGGCAAACAGGATAGATATCGAAAGTGGGAGAAGACTGGGAACAGGACAGGAGCCTTTCACAGGGGACCTTGGAAAGACTCTACCCAGCAGGGCATTGACGAAGATGCTGAGACTCACAGCCAAACTTTTGGCAGAGTGCAGGGAGTCTTGTGGAAGAAGGGGGAGATAGAAAGATCTGGATGGACAGGAGCTCCAAAAGGTAGACCAACAGAGCCAAAAAACCTGGGCTCAAGGGTTCCTGCAGAGACTGATGCACCAACCAAGGACTGAGCATGGAGAGGCCATAGACCCCCTATTTAGATGTAGCCCATAGACAGTTTACTTTTCATGTGGCTGTCTGAGTAAGGGGAGCAGGTCCTGTCTCTAGCATGAACTCAGTTGCCTGTTCTTTGATCACTTCCCCCTTGTGATTCGGTCTTGCCAGCCCACAGAGGAAGAGGATCCAAGCAGTCCTGATGAGACTTGATAAGAGAACTGCCTATTTCAGTGTACTAGGGGAAAGGAATGGGGGGAAGAGGAAGAGAGGGTGGGACCTGAAGGAGATGAGGGAGAGGGCTATAGTTGGTATACAAAATGAATAAATTGTAAAAAAAATAAAATAATATTTAAACAAAAAACATTTTAATCAACTCAAAACATACAATTTTACCTTTCTAACTTTTAACATTACATTTTTTTTGTTTCAAAGTTTTTAAAAATGTTATTATTAAAGTAACACTAAATCTCTGTGCTTAGTGTCTTGCTTGCTAACCATTCTTAATTTTTCAATTGCAGATCTTCCTCCTGGCCTGGCCTCCATGTCCGGGAACTGTAGTCGTCTTCAAGTAAGAGAAAATTGTTTTTTACTCTGTGGCTGTTCTTTCCATTTGACGACAAAGGACAATGTGGTGTCAAGCCCCTGGCCTGTAACTCCTTGGTCCCCTGGCCTTTATAAGGAATAAACATCTGTTAGGATCCATTGAATTGGCATGTACATGTTGCATATGGGTTATAGCTTTTGTTGAGCCCTGGGAAATCCTGCTGAACCCAGTCTTTGTGACTGATTACACAGCCAAGGCACGGTGGCTGGGAAGCCAGTTGTCCTGCTTAAGTTACTTTGAGAGCTGCTGCAGATCACATAGCTTTATAGTGATCCTCTCCTATCTCTTCATTGAGGATTTTGGTCTTTTGTCCTAATGGCCATTTTATTTTTCTTCACGTACAAAATGAAGTGACAGGGATTTTAGGAACTGACTCAGGTCCTTATACCTGCTGTACAGTGTTCTAACACAGAGCCATATCCATAGCTGAGTAAATCTCGACTTTCTTTAAAATATCAGCAAGTATCAAATCCATTAAAGTATACTCCAGGCAAACCATGCATCTCTGAAGGTTGGTTTACTTAAATTAAATTAGTAAGTGTCCCAGAACCCTCATTTTAGTCATGAGTTATGATCATCTCCCTCATCAGACCTTTTATTAGAGTTGCTAATGCGAAGGTAAATGAGCTGAATTAATTTCCTCTCCCCCGCCCCACCCCCATGTTGGAGCTATTCCTGAGTAGTGAAATGGCCAGAGGGAGGGAACAGGAAGTAATAAGCTTAGAAGATGCTTGGGTAGTTGATGGGGGAGTAAATGTTTTTCTGATTTACTTAAGTCATTAGAGTATTAGGTAGGGGGGAAACTACCCCATTTGCTGCAGCAAACAGCTCCTACGAATAGCCACTTAGTCTCTTGCCTTAGGTGAGTAACTTTCTTACAGGAGAGGGGTAATGGATCCTGACCATATATTTTATGTGAACAGCCCACAGAAAAAGGTTATTCAGCCCCATTTTCCTCCATTTCCTTTTCAAAATAAGCTCAATTGTTTGCTGTAATTTTTTTAAAGCAACATGCATTGATCTTATTTGATTAGGATGAAAGCAGCAATTCTCATCAGAAAATAAACACCATGTCCATCCTACCTTCAAGAGATAATTTTGGTCATTGCTTTTTTATTTTGGATAAATAGAAATCACATTGTTTACTCATCTTTACTATTTATTTTTCAATTTAATTTATTTTACTAATGTTTTATACTCATACAGAAATATGTAAATATGATTGCTAACTTTTTCATAGTGGTCCTTTGCATTTTCTTTTTTCACTTGGCTTCTAACTCACACCATCCTTTCTGAATATGAAACCAGTGTGCACCTTTCTATATCTTTCTTCACGTATATTTGCAAGCTCACGTGACTTGTAAACAGTTTTTGTTAATTATTTTGGTTCTTTAATACACCCTAATTTTCCCCTAATCAATATCTGGAAATCTATCAAAGCCTACTGGCATAAGTTTTATTTCAGAAGGCTACAAAATATTTTATAAGTACATAATTCATCTTGGCAGTTCCATATTACTGGAACTTTTCATAATTTATCTTGGCAGTTCCATATTACTGGGACATTTCATAATGCTGTGATAACCATTACCATATACTAACCTTGTATATTGTTGCATTCAATTCGTGTGTATGTGTATGTGAATGTCTTGCATAATCCTTTTCTTTTTTTATACAAATAGTATTCTTATATAACTTCTGCATTTCCAGTTCTATTTAAAGTTGCTTTACCAAAGATGGATAACCAGGTGTACTAGAGCAGTATACTACATACTCCCAACTTTTTCCTGTAAACTGAACATCCATCATTGTCATCATTGTCAGCTATTAAATGTTTTATGTACTAGGCATGAGTCATTGATTCACTGTTCTCTTTCATTGGTTTGTGAACCAAGATCATATTCGCTTGAATACATTAGTTTAAAATCCATTTAGCACTTTCTTATCAATTTTTTTCTATTTATACATTTCAAAGCTTTCTTTTACTCTATATTCTCTTCCAGTTCTAGTAGGATTCTAATTAAAATTACATTACATTGGATTGAACTTTTTAATTATGTAGTTCTTTTTAGCCAAGAAACTGTATTTCTTTGCATGTTCACATCTGATTTTGTATTAATTAGATCCATTCTTTTCTTCTTATCTATTCTATGCTTTTTTGATTCATATCTCAAGGATTAGTAGCTCTTTTCCTGTTGAGATTTGAATAGCTTCCTCATCTCCATTGCTAAGTGCTATTTGCTATCAGGGAAAGTGATTATTGACATTTTATAAATATTTATTTTATGTTTACCTATTTCATAGTGTTCTGGTAAATTTCATGTCTTTCCTATTTTTCAATACTTATATTTTTGTTGAATTTTGTAGAAACATGGAGAGCTAAATAGAAATCATGTTGATGGCCTACATGGACTAAAGATTTTACTGCGTTCTTTATATTTGCTATTGGCATTTGTTTATTTAGTTTTGAATTTTCTGGTTTTGTATTTCTACATTTAGTTATGGGATTGGTTGCTGTATTTTATTGGCATCTGAGTCAGTTTGAAATTTTGTTTTTCTTCTAAGGTTTTTCTTTGTTTTCCTAAAGCACATTATTCAGTTCTGTACTATTGAACTATACCCCTAGCTCTCATCAAAACAGTGAATTTTGTTGATAGACTTTCTTGTTTTGAAATACTACTCTATTACTAAATTAAGCCTGCTGATCATACTGAGTTATTATTTTGATACAGAGCTGAGTTCTGCTCAATGTTTTTATTTAGAACATGTCTTCAGTATTCCTAAGTAGAGACTGAAATGTTATGTCTTTTTTTCATTAGTTTGAAGATTAAATATAAAATGGGTAATATATATTATTTTAGAAAAAGTTTATTTTTCTTTGGCCTATAGTATTTTGATTGCACTCAGAAACTAGATGTTCTTTGAAAGTTTGATGAAACTCACTTGTAAAGCACATCTGGACTTGGTATCTTTCATTATTGTAGAGCCATAATAACATATACAATGCCTTCTGTGAGAACTAATCTATTCAAATCTTTTGGCTTTAATTTTGGTCATTTGTATTTGGGAAACTATGTACTTGTTCTATATGTTTGACTTGTTGCCATAAGTTTGGTTGCATATATAGTACTCTTTATCACCTGAAGAATATCTCCTCATGTAGTTATGTTTTGTTTCTTGAACTTAATCTTGTATGTTCTCTGTCATCTTGACTATATTAACATTTTCCCAGCAAGTACAATTTCATTTTTTTTTTATTTCTATGTAGGATAAAGTCTTAGGTTTGTTCATCTTTTCTAGATAGAAAGTGTTAAGACCATGAACCTATGTTATTCCAAAGTTCAAACATCTCATTGTACGTAAATAGGCTCTGCTGTGGGCTCACTGACTAGCACTGTCTGCCCATTTCTTATTTTCCCACTGGTGCTTTGTAAGTTTGCTAGCTTCCCAGCAAAAAAAAGAGGTTGGCTTGCTCTTTGCAAAGACAGGCCCAGTCACTGCAGGAAAGGGGTTATGGTGTGTACAGAAAGCTGCATTACCCCATGCTGGGTTCTGGCTGACAGGTCTTTTGGTAGTGGCCAAGGGGCAGGATTCTCTGCAGGGGTCTCATGGTCTCTTTCACAGGGGATAAATGATAGTTTTTCAGTGTTCCACCTGGGTCATGACTATTTCATTTACACGCACCTCTGCCGACATGCAACTTGCTAAGTGCTGCTTGCTGTATCCTGCTGCTAGAAAAGCTGCTTCAGCAGAAACCATGTGTCTGAGATGGAGAGCTAGAGTTGGCAGGATTTCTCCTTGGCTCATCTCACAGCAACCTTGGGCATGGTGGTCTTATGAACTTTAATCTCACCAATTTCTGGAGCTCCTGTCTGGAAGCATTCTGCTTCTGAAAGCCCTTAATCTTCATGTTTCTAGCCGTCCCTCCTTCTCTATAGATGCTCAGCTATCAGCTCCAGCATTGCTTGTTGTATTCTATCTGTACAGGCAAGTCTGTTCTCCATCTCTTTGGATTTGAGCCACTTTCCTTTGCTCATTTGGAATAGCTTTTTCCTTAAGAGCAGACTGCCAGTACTTTCTATGGCCACCTTATAAAATACTTTTTCTCATTTAGTATTGAATAAAATGAGTTCATTCTGCCCTATGTGTTGAAGTCCCACCTCCCCAGATTTAACCAACTACAAACTGTTTTGTTTTAAGTTGCATCTGTTCTAACAGGAGGGGTAATTTTTTTGTGTGTGTGTGTGTTCCTCCTTTCTGGTTCTTTTTTTCCTTTTGAGCTAGGGTCCCACTATGTATCTCTGAATGGCCTCCAAGTTATAGAGATCCACCTGCTGTTTTTGCAGAGAGCACTGAGATTAAAGAAGTGAACCACCTTGCTAAACCCACAGTCTTAACAATTAAGATTTGATAAAGAAAAGGAGAATATAGAGAACCACACTGGAGTAGCCAGGGAGTCCCTCAGCTCGTCTAAGCATCTCACTGTGGCTTCTTTTTTCCCATTTTTTTTCAACCCTTATTTATTATAGCAGATTTCAGATATATACATTTTACATTTATTCTCATGTTTTTTATACGTTTATATAATTTCTTCCATCAACTACCAATTCATGTTGAAAAATTATATGTATATGAAGTCTAGAAGTGTATCTTTGCAATGAATGTTTTCCCTTTTGCCTTTTATTTGCATTTTTGTTGTTAATTTCAAAAGAAACTTACTTTTTCTATTTCTGTGTTTGTGTGTGTGTGTTTGTGTGTGTGTGTGAGCATATGTATATAGGTGCCATGGAGGCAGGAAAGTGTCAGATCTCCTGGAGGTGGAGTTACAGGTAGTTGTGAGACTCCTGACATGTGTTGTGGGACCCGAACTACAATCCTCTGAAAGAGCTGCAAACTCTTTTAGTCACTAAGCAATTGCTCAAGGTTTTTTTAAGTTTAAGACAAATCTTGATATGTATCTCAGGTTAGTCTGTGTATCACTGAATTTGAACTTGAGATCATCCTGCTTCAGCCCCTTCAGTTACCGGATTACAGGCATTTACCACTGTGCCTTGCTTATGTTTTAATACTTTTTTTTTTGAGACAGGGCCACACTATGTAGCTCCTGATAGCCTCAGACTCACAGAATTCTGCCTGTCTCTACCTCTTAATTACTGGCACTAAAAACATGCAGCACATACCCCATACCTTTGAACTTTTTAATGAAGTATTTGCTTCACATC
Organism: Psammomys obesus; assembly: GCF_907164565.1. Taxonomy (NCBI): domain Eukaryota; kingdom Metazoa; phylum Chordata; class Mammalia; order Rodentia; family Muridae; genus Psammomys; species Psammomys obesus. The sequence continues at coordinate 10,619,659 of NW_026589137.1, read as the reverse complement.
AATTTTGCTTTTTTCTTGGTCATGAGTATTTCTTATGAATGTATGTGTGCATGCATGTATGTGTTTTGAGACAGGTTCTTATCTTGTAGCCCAGACTGGCTTGAAATTGACTGTATTGCAGTATACCCTGGAATTCTTGATTCTCCTGTTTCATTCTCCCAAATACATCACCACAACCAGCTTTCTTCCTGTATTTTTAAGCCAGAAATGATTTTTTTTCTCATTGGAAGATTAGCTATACAATCCAGTATTATACTTGTAAAAAATATTTAATGTGGCCATTTAAAATTCATCCTATGAACAGGGTGAAGTATGGCTGTAAGTAATTTTTTGCTGTTTATTGATTATTCATTTATTTCTGGTGTTTTTTTATTTGGGATGGTTTTATGTTTGACATCATTTGACTTAGGTTAGATGTTATAATATAAAGAAAGTATTTTGCTCTTAAGTTCACTTAAAAAATCAAGAATTCTATCTGTCCTGTCTGTCTGTCTGTCTATCTATCTATCTATCTATCTATCTATCTATCTATCTATCTATCTATCTATCTATCTATCTACCATGGCACTAGGGCTAGAACCCAGGACTTTGGTTATGCTAAGCAAGTGCTTGACTGCTGAATTACATCCTCAGCACATAGGTGGCTGATGAGTTTAGTCAGTGCTTTCTGGGTAAAAGATGTTGAGTGGTTCATTTGTGCTTTTTCACTTCGACCACCTCATCTGGTATATTATAGTGACAGAATTCCCAATTGCAGCCTTTGCAGGACTGCTAATGTAGTATCTTCTTTTCATCTGCGTGGTTGCAAGAGACTCAGATTTGGCTTCCTTCCCATGAATTTAATTGATTTTGCTGTCAACCTTGCTATGAAATTTTACTCTTTAGCATTCTTCTTTACGTCTCATCTCAGCTTGTTTATCCTTTCCAGTGTGCCTTATTCTGGTGTGTGTGTGTGTGTGTGTGTGTGTGTGTGTGTGTGTGTGTGTGTGTGT
>NW_026589137.1:10613708-10618657 GCF_907164565.1 Psammomys obesus | reverse complement strand
TGTGTGTGTGTGTGTGTGTGTGTGTGTGTGTGTGTGTGTGTGTGTGTTTTTAGCACCTGCTTCCTAGAGTCCAGGTTCTCTTGCATACTATTATGGATGCACTCAGTTTTGTAAAATCCTTTCTGGTTCATCCACTAAATTCAGATGTTTTTGCTTCTCCAAGTCTTCCAAATTATATGTGTTTCCCCATGTGCTGCCAGACATTTTCATAGGAACTGCGTTGGCTTTTTGTATGTCTATGCATATTCAAAGAAGGATCTACTATTTGTCAAAGACAGATTGTGTACACTGCCTTGAAATATTTTTAAATTCTCTATGGGATTGGTTAGGACCACTTTTCAGCTTCATTCTTGGCTGGCAGGTCATTGCACACAGCTTTTAAAAAATTTCTCACAGTCTGGTAACTATTCAGATTATCCACCCCAAGCTCTCAAATACTCTGAACAAAGAAATTATGTAAAAATTTATAGTCTCCCCCAGGTGTAACTCTCAGAGTTTTCCTCATGAAGGCCTCCCTTCTCAGCACTCAGTTTGCCAGCACCAGTCACATCATATTGTACTGTTTTCACCTGGGAGAATTGTTTAGAGCCTCTCTAATAGATAGAGATGGCTTCCATGAATTACTGATATCACCTGCAAGCTGTAGCCAGGGAGGGAAGTCTTTCTGACTTACTGATCACTAAATGAACTTCTGGTTTGCCAGCCATGAGACTAATCAGAGCAGAAGGATTTGGGATCTTTCTATCTTCTTTTCAGGGTTTTAGAAGCTGCTGCATGACTTGGCCACAATTTTTTTCTCCTTACTTTTGCACCACCCATATTAGTGACGAAGATTTCTTGTAGATTCTGGATGTCAGTCTGTCTCACCATTAATTTTTACTGATTTGGGGGATTTGATCTTTTTTGGAACCTGATAGGTATTTGGGTGAGAAGGTGGTAAAGGCTGTGTTAGTGGCTGTTAGCCTCAGAGTATTTTAAAGTAGAAAGTTATGGTATGTTTTGTTTTGGGGTGACTTTTTAATATAATAATGGGTGAAATAGCAACATTTTAGACCTTAGGGCCTCATGACATAGAAAAACATAATCTCTGACCTTGAATAACTTTCTTTTGATAGTAAGAAAGGAGCTTAGAAATATGTAAAAAAAGAAATGAGTATGGGTATGCTCCAGTCAAGTTTAGCTGTATAGACAGGAGGACCAGATGGAAAAGTTGTAGGGATTGCTGATGGCAACAGTTGTATAGTGTCATTACTCTTAATGCTGAATTGTAGAAATAAAAGTTAATATAGGGAATTAATGATAGATATTTTATTATACCACCAAAAGCAAGAGTTGGATCATAATGTGCTAACCCTTTCTTTAGAAGAATTAGATCTAGTGTACAGAGTCCACACTTGCTGCAGCATGAGTTTTGGACTGTATAACAGTATAGTGTCCTTGTTAATTAGATGGCAGTAGGTGATTTATTGTCTACTGAAAATGAATACCTTGATGAACGGTTCTTAAGAGCTGAAGTTGCTCCTAGTGACACTATCGTAAGGTCATTAAGCTCGGAATTAGTCTTTATGTATTCTGATATAAGCAACAGAACAGGAATTTTCTCTTCGGGAAACTTCTGGTACTATCTATCATAAGTCTTTGTATCAGAGTCATCTTAAAAAGCAAGCAGGGGCCTTTGAGTGATGTCTCAGTGAGTAAAACCGCTTGCTGACCAAGCCTCAGGACCTGAGTTCAATATCCACACTTCACAAATATGTGGAAAGAGAGAACCAATTCCACAAAGTTGTTCTCTGGCCCTCCGTGTACTATGGCAAGCATGCATCCCACCCCACCCCCCAGTACTTAAAATATTAAAAAAAAAAACAAAACAAACCTCAGACAGTCCTTCCTGATTATACTACATGTACTACCTATATATGATCATATACTACCTGTATATGGTCTCATCCCTGGCCAAGGCAAGAAAAACCTGGTTCTTAAGTTATTGAGCACAGTTGACTCAACAGACAAAAGAGCAGATATTGTCTGGAGCCTCTTGTTCCTGTAAGCTCAAGGTGAAGATTCTTACTTGTCAGCTGGGGACCTGGGCCTTTACATCTGGAAATAGCATTGCCCTTCTGAGCCGATTGCCTTTTTCTTGGTGGTGTACACAGGATATTCTCTAACTCCCAACTCTGTCTTTACTGTCCTGTTTGACTATGAATAGCCTAACTTTCTGTTGTACTCTCCAGTCTATCCCGGAGTCAGGAGGTGAAGAAACGGGGTCTGGTGTTGTTCCTGGAACACAGTAGATCCAGGTCTATTTTTCACTAACCTTGTGATATTCGAGGAAGGCTAATGTCTCAAGGTTAGAGGCCAAAGAAGTCATCAGTCCTGGGCATTGAAGTCCTGTGAATGCAAACCACCTGGAACCACATAACAGCTTCAGAGTTCCTCTGTCTCTGTTGGATGTGTTAGGTGATGTTGTCATCATATGGTAGAAGGGCTTTTACCCCCTTCCTGGTCTCTGAATCCTATGACCACAGATGGATGTAATTTTCACCTTGTTTTTTTGTTGCCCTGGTTACTGTTTTCTTTCTTCCATGCATCCAATCCATCCATCTTTGGGTCTTGCTGTATTATATAGTTTGGCCTTGAATGCATGAGCTCAAGTGAGCCCCCTGCTAGCCTTTCTCAGATGCTGAGACTTACAGGACTGTGGTGCCTTGGTTAGCTGGTTGCTCATTTTAGAAGGCTTCACAAGGGCCTTGGAATTTTTTAGGATAACTGGCCATTTAGGACTTGCTCTTTCTTTCTGTTGGTATATCCCAAAGCAGTGGAAGGAAAAGAGAATGGCAGCTAAGATTCTCTAAGCTTCGGGTTATGGTCTGATCTTTTCCTTGCATTGTGCACATCCACCCACTACTTAATGTGATATGTTATCCAAATTTGCATCAAGAGTGTGGGAAGTTCAAGCCCTAAGTGTGTGAGCTGAGAAGTTTGAATGGCTACAAACTCCTCCACCCACCTTGTATAAGAAAAGTGGGTAGCAGAAGGCTTACCAATAACCTCTACTTCTGCAAGCCTAAGGTATGTCTGGTTCTGAAACTCTGAAAGCTGCTAATTGTCTTGAGCACATGGAAAGATGAGGAACTGTGATGCAAGTGAGATTATCTGGTCATGAGTATCTGCTGACTCAGTCTGGGGTGGCTTTTGAATGAGAGGAGATGAAATTTCATCCGTGCTTCAGAGAGCAGAGGTGTACTGCTGGATGGAGAGAGGACTATAGACCAGGTGTGAGCCAAGGTAGGTAGATGAGGGAAATGTGGGGGTGGGTGAGGGTAAGAATTAGGATACCCTGACATGTGATCATAGCATTGCAAGACAGATATTTTGTTGATCTCTGGACCACACGAAATTAGGATAAATTCTGTAGCCTGCTAGCACTCTCTTTTCTAGATCCTACTTATAGTTTATTGTATTTTCTGAATTAAATATTTTGTTGATCATAAGTACTGAATTGTAAATAGAATACCTTTCTCCAGTAAGCATCACATATCTGTAACTGCTCTGAGGCTGTGATATGGACTTGTCTTGAACCTGTTGGTTTTCGTTGTTTTTGCTTTTCCTTTTCTCCTTTCCTTTCCTCCCCTCCCCTCCCCTCCCCTCCCTCCCTTCCTTCCTTTCTTCCTTCCTTCCTTCCTTCCTAACTTCCCCTCATCCCTCCCTCCCTCCCTCCCTCCTCCCCCCTTCTCCCTCCCTTTTTCTTCAGTATTAAAGATTGAACCTAGTGCCTCATGCATGGGAGGTAGGCATTTCACCCTTGAGCTGTAGCCCCAGCCCTAACCTGTTGTAGCTTACTGAATCAGCACTGTTTTTCCCAGTTCCCAGTGCTCATCAAAGGAGCAGCCTTTTGACACTTTTGCCTTGGAGGTGGCTGATTTGGGGCTTAGTTTTGGACTCATTACCGAGAAAGGTGTTTAGAACGTGGCTTCTGACCTGTGCAGCCTTATTAAGAGTTTGTCTTAGCAAGGGAGAAAAATCTGTATAGATGATAACTACACATTTAAAGGAGAAGAAGACCAGAAACCTAGAAGTTGGCAGTAGTTCTGGGAAACCATTTCCTCTTTGATGTGATACTGAGTGCAGTTACCTGCTTTCCTAAGGCCTAATTGTCAGGACCCTTCTTATATTCATATACATTCTCTCCTTAATGCTTTGAGAAGTGAAGGATCTTTCCAGTTGATTATATATAGTTCTCTCTTTCCCTCCCATACCCATACCATAAACTGTCATCCTCTCCATATGTGCATATTCAATTTTGTTTTTTACAAATCAGCTGGGAGGGTCTTATCAAGTAGAGGCTCCTTTTGTATTTTTTCTTCCTTTTCTTTCTTCCGTGTAGCTGTGCTTTAAAACATTATGTTTGGGTATTCGTCATCTTTAGGAAAAGGAAAGGCTATCACTCCAGATAACGTTTCCCATCTTGAGAAAACAAGTATGGACTCTTCTGTGTTATGTATTTGAAAAAATAACAATACATTTTAATTAGATTTGGACAAGGTGTATTTAAGCTATGCAATCAGTACTGAAAAAGTAGTTATGCTCCATTCTTATAAAAGTCATGTGTGCTTATTTTATAGACAAAAGGAAACGTTTCATAAATAAAAAAAAATATAGTAAGAATAACAGGTAATACCTGTTAGTAGGATGGTATATTTTTCTTCCAGTTTTTGTGATGCATGTACTCAGAAATAATGATTATTCTCTTCATGCTTTATAATATTTTAGACGCTAATAGGGTAGAAGTGATGGTACATGCCTATGTTACCAACAGTTAGGAGGTGAAATCAGGGTATCAGGTTATATAGCAAGTTCAAGGCCATCCCTGGGCCTTGAACCAAGGCCAGACCCTGTTTCAAAACACACACACACACACACACACACACACACACACACACACACACACA
>NW_026589137.1:10611316-10613698 GCF_907164565.1 Psammomys obesus | reverse complement strand
ACACACACACACACACACACACACACACACACACACACACACACACAAAGAAGGCAAAACAAATGTTAGTAACCACAATTAGTTCTGTATTTTGGTTAATATACTATAGTTGTTTCCCTGTAAACTTCTCTAAAGTTATTTCTAATGGCTATATAATTAGCTGTAATTGGATGAATAATGTATCATAATATAATATAGTACACGTAATGTAATATGAGTGTATATAAGCAGTGTCCTGTTATTTCAGCATTTATCTTCTTGGCTTAGATAGATGTTGAGGAAGTCTTGAGTAATACAGTGTAATTTCATGACCTGAGCTATATGTGTGCTTCTGCTACTTACTTTTTAATCCAGAATGAAGATGAAAGCCTCAGCCTCCATTCCTTCACTGTAAAGAATGTACAAATGTGGTTCACTCCTTGGATGCTGGTAACAATTAAAGGAGCTGACACCTCGAGATCTTTTAGTTGACAAAGACTAAGTACTCAAACATCCAAATTTATTCTTTAAGTACTCAATAAATGTTACTAATGATACATAGCATTATCCTTGTCTTTACCTTTCACCATCTCTCGCTGTACCTCACTTTTAAAATTTGAGATTTAAAAGTGTTTTCATTTAGATAAATAGAATTTCAGAATAGAAATTACAGTCAGCTAAGTAGCCTCTTTTTACCAGTTGAGCCACTTTCCAGATGGAAGCCTATGTCAATTTCATAAGAGGTGGAAATGTTCTGGAACCTTTGCAATTATGTGATCTCATTTGTTCCAAAATAAGGTAGTGGGGAATTTAGTGGCTGCAGCTAGAGGAATGTTCTTTGTGCCCACAGGCAATGCTACCAAAACTTTCCTCCTGAACATACTACCATTTTTTAAAGACTTCATGTGATTTTTTTTTTAATGTTCCAATTTTCATTATGAGAAAATTTGGAACTTTCAAAGAAGTGACCAGAACAGAATAAATGCATGCATGTCCTGCTTGAGATTTAGCATTTGTCACACTTTCTGATCTGAATCCTAAAATACAGATAAATGTAGCATTCCTTGTTATACCACATGCATGTATTGTAGAACCTTACACAGCTGACCAAAATGCTATGTCTCAGACACTGAGGTTAGAGAAAGTGAAGGCCATTGTAGAAGGTCTCTGGACTCTGGTATAACAGAAATAGGTCAATCAAAAAAATAAAAAAATATATTTATTATTTATACAGCATTCTGCCTGCGAACCAGAAGAGGACACCAGATCTCACTATAGATGGTTATGATCCACCATGTTGTTGCTGGGAATTGAACTCAGGACTTTTGGAAGAATATCCAGAATTCTTAACCTCCCCAGCCCTGAAATAGGTCCATTTTACCTGTAATACAAATCATAGAAAGTAAATCTCAACATATTTGGTCACTGGGAAGAGAATAAATTTGGATGTTTGTAAATATGAATGGAGAAATAACCTGTGGACTAAGATGAAATATAGAACCAGTTTAAGTGTCCTTCACTTAAAAAATATATATGGTATGCACATACCATGGAAAAACCACTCAGCAACAAAGAGGAGTAGATGACTGATACAGTCAACAACATGGATATATCTCAGACATTTGTCTCTCTCAAAAGGCTGCATGCTGCAGTATAAAAATATGCGGCAGTGCTGCATGTATTGATAGGTAAAATTAGAAGAAGCCATGTAGAGTAAAAATGTAGTTTGCAGGAACTATATCATATATCTTTGTGACTATACATATGTAATGGAAACATAAAACAGCTCTGTATATAGTTTATGGGTGCATACAAATGTAAAAAAAGGTATAAAGCATGAATAAGGAAAGTTTTCAGAATTGAAGTTGAAGTGTGGTAAACAATACTATTCAGAAAGCACATACAAATAGTTATTTCTGTTTCATATTTTCTTTTACCAGGTGGCCAGTCAGGTGTAGCTAACGAGGAGATAGAAGAGAAGGTGAAGAAAACAGTTTATTTTATTTGAAAGGATCTAGTACTCCAAGTAGGGCCACATGGAAAAGACGTGAAGAGGAAACAGTCAAGAAAAAGCAGAGACAAAGGGAAAGTTTATGTCACTGCCATTGAACATTATTTGGAAAGGCAAGATAAGGCAGGGCTGGATTGACGAGTTTAAATAATTTCTATAAGCTGTAACTCTGGAGTAGATTTTACTTGGATGGCAACTGATCCTGGGATGGCCAATAGGGAGGAGCATGCATAGAGGAGTACAGCTGTGGACTAGTTAAGTTAATTATCAAAGACCTCCCTACCACTGAGCTCTTCAGATTCTAAGTCTGATCCTCTGGAAGGGGCATACTTTGTCTAGTCAGTGGTGTGTGTGTGTGTGTGTGTGTGTGTGTGTGTGTGTGTGTGTGTGTG
>NW_026589137.1:10608571-10611306 GCF_907164565.1 Psammomys obesus | reverse complement strand
GTGTGTGTGTGTGTGTGTGTGTGTGTGTGTGTGTGTGTGTGTGTGTGAACTGAGACTAGAACCCAGGTCTGCACACATGATGCAAGTGATATTTCCTCCTTCCTCTCTCTCCCACTCTCTGTCTGACATACATACCAATAATTAAAATATTTAAAAAGAACTTCAGAAAGTTTTTCTTGATCATAATACAAATAGTAACTAATTATACAAAACTATGTAATACTCATGCCATGCATAAGATGAGTACAGTGGCAAATACATAGGTTTGAAATTTGACTTACCCATGTGATTTTGGGCAAGCCAACTATTTGAAGTTTTGGTTTTCTCAGTTACATGAAGTGAAGAACATAATGATCATTATCATAAAAAGTAGGTAAGCTGACCATGGTGCTGTTCATCTTTAATCCCAATACTTGGGCAGAAGATGCAGGTGGATCTCTGTGAGTTCAAAGCCAGCCTGTTCTACAAAGTGAGTTCCAGGACAGCCAAGGCTACTGTCTCAAGAAAAACAAATAAGTAAAAACCAAAACAAAAAACCTAGGGAGTTTGAATTAGATGATATATTTGAATACTTAGTCCAGTGATGTTCAATATTTTTGTAATATTTATGCAAGTTCTTTTTATGTATTAAATATAAGAATTTACTCCTTACTGCTCCTGTCACACACCTTGTATAACTGAATTTTGAGAAACCAAACAAAGCATGCCTTTATATAGAATTTTGTGGATCTTGAAATTAATTTTTCTTTATCATTGGCTTTCCATGGGTTCTTGGAATCTATTCTGTCATCTCTAAGATGTATCTTTTGATACCCAAATGTCTAACTGCCCTTGTATAATTGTCAACTTTAGTTTGAGGTCAGTGGAAAAGCCTGGCATCAGATTTTTGTGATACAGAGATTGTGGATGTTGTTTTTTCTCTCCCAGCATGAACCTATGCTGTGGCTCTCATAGAAGAGGTCCAAATTGCTATCCTAGGCCAGAGTTGACTTAAGACCTAAGATCAGTTTTTCAGAGCATAGGTGTTTGAATGGCCTTTTTGAACTCAGCTGGTCAGCCTGATGTAAAAGGGGTGCCAGTGCTTTGGTCTGCCTACTCCTATTAACATGTATGTGTGAAGAGTCTTTCACCACAAAAATCCCCCTCAAAATTATTTTGAAACAAGGCAGATGTTTCAGGATGAAGTAGAGAAATGCCTGAAGCCAAATAAGGGCAGAGGCACTTCTCAGTTTTCTCTGACGTCATATTTGGAAGAGAGGAAAGCACTGATAAAAGGCAGTGAGAATGATGAGAGTTCGAAGTCCAATGTCAGATACATTTGGATATGAGTCTTCACATTGACCCAGGTCACCTTACTTTTTTAAATGAATCTGGTTTCCACATCAAAATGATGGAAAAGTCACTGTATCTGTTTAGAATTTTGCTATGATAATTAAGTGAAAGGGTTCATACAAAGCACTTAATTTGATACTTTCCTGAAATGCATTAAGTGCACATCATTGTCACCATCATTGAGGCTTTGGTGACAAAATGGCAGAAAGAAACAGATTAGCAGGGATGAAAAGGAGTCTCAAGGCTTCTGTGCTGTCCTGTGGACTGCACTTGCACATTTCTTAGTTGGCCAATTTCATGAGCTTCAAGAGAGGAGGCAAATGTCTAGGTGCAGGTGTATTTAAACTTTTGTTTAACCTAGAACTCTTGCACAGATGTAGCCCATGGCAGCTCAGTCTCTAAGTGGGTGCCCTAGTAAGTGGATCAGGGACTATCTCTGACATGAACGCATTTGCTGACTCTTTGATCACCTCCCCCTCATAGGGGAGCAGCCTTGCCAGGCCACAGAGGAAGACAATGCAGCCAGTCCTGATAAGACCTGATAGGCTAGGGTCATATAGAAGGGGAGGAGGACCTCCCCTATCAGTGGACTTGGAGAGGGGCATGGGAGGAGAAGAGGGAGGGAGGGTGGGATTGGGAGGGAATGAAGGAGGGGGCTACAGCTGGGACACAAAGTGAATAAACTGTAATTGATAAATAAATAAATAAATTTAAAAAATAAACTTTTGGTGCTGTAACATTGCCATCTACAAAGTACTCTTTTGAAAGCCACTCAGTTGAGCTAAAGAAAGAATAGCAGAAACACAGTCATTATGTTTTAAATTTATGAATTTATTTAATTATTTTTATTTTTATTAATTACAGTTTGTTCCCTTTGTATCCCCCCCTGAACCTCCCTCCCTTTGTCCCTCCCAATCCTACCCTCCCTTTTCCCCACCCGTGTCCCTCTCCCAGTCCACTGATAAGGGAGGTCCTCCTCCCCTTCCCTCTGATCTTAGTCTATCAGGTCTCATCAGGAGTGGCTGCATTGTCTTCTTCTGTGGCCTGGTAAGGCTGCTTCCCCATCAGGGGGCAGTGATCTAAGAGCAGGCCAATCATTTCATGTCAGATACAGTCCCTGTCCCCATTACTATGGAGGCCACTTGGACACTATACTGCCATAGGCTACCTCCATGCAGGGGTTCCCAAAAAGTCTGGACACAGGGGTCTTTTCTGAAACTGATACTCCAGCCAAGTTTATGAATCTTTACTGTGCCACATCCCTAGTTCTAGTGGGCACATAGAGCCCATGGGCCAAAGTTTGACACATGGTCGGATTTGGATTCGTCTTTAAGATATTCCATTGTCCTCGGACTTTGTGTGTGTGTGTGTGTGTGTGTGTGTGTGTGTGTGTGTGTGTGTGT